>NW_028281821.1:360000-425000 GCF_059751285.1 Brachycentrus maculatus
ACAGTCAATGGCGATCGTTATCGGGCCATGTTGAACGGATTTTTGTTCACAAAAATTGAAGAAGAGGATATTGGCAACATTTGGTTTCAACAGGACGGCGCTACGTGCCACACAGCCGAAGCTACACTCGATGTTTTGCGCCCTGTTTTTGAAAAAAAAAAGTTATTTGGCGGACCCTTTATATATATATATATATATATAAACTTATTTTTCTCCTGGCTCCATCCTAACTCATCGTCTTTATAGACTATTGAAGTCAGCTCTCCTCATCCTCAGGTTGGAGGTCCTTCTTTTACGGACAACGTGACCTAGGACATATTTTAAAATCATATTTCCTTTCTGCAGCATCAAAGATACTGCCAATCGAGGAAGATCCATGGCGATCGCCTGGTTCACATTATGGTTCTCTATGCCCTATGTGTCAATACCATCTCAATTGTTCTCAATTATTCTAAAGATGTCACTTTTTTTTGTGTAATACCATTTAAGTAGTATTATCTTGTTACGAAAAACAAATCCTATGACCACTCTCTTACTAACGATGTATTCATTACATAAATGTGGAATTATTTATTAATTTTTTTACTGTCCACGTATCTAAATATTTTTATTTGTTTTATGTATAAGCTGTATAATTCCCAAAAGGTATTTTACTTCAATCACTTAAAGTAACGTTAATCTCTTCTAAGTGGCATCACACACTGTGAACGATGAATAATAAGAAGAATTTTTTAAATGGTTTTCGCAGATTTCACTTTGTAACACATTTTATAAACTTTATAAAACAATGCAATTCTTTTTTTTAACCACTTTTTAACGGTACATTTTTTCTCCGACCGGTTCCAACCGGTTTCTACAAGAACCTTGTCATCATCAGGGTTTACATGTTAAACCCTGATGATGACAAGGTTCTTGTAGAAACTGGTTGGAGAAAAAATGTACCAATAAAATCAATCAAACCCTTATCCGGACCCCAATGGTGCATAGGGCACTGCATCATATAAACGCTGTGTTAGCTTTATCGTTGTTTACACATGAAGGAAAGGTGATCAGCCCTCCGCTTCAGGTACCAGTCCAGGGTAATATTGAATAAATATTACAGTGAAAAAATCCCCCCCCCTAGCAATCGAACCCGGGACCTCCAGAACGTGCTGACTATTACACTACGGAGGCAGACCAATAAAAAGTAGTTAAAAACAGAGTTGTTTTATTTTATAAAGATAAGAAGAGTGTTATATTACCATACCATACCTTGAAGTTGACAATACTTTTAATTTGCAAAATACCTATTTTTTGTATTAACAGATGTGACTAGTAGATTCGAAGACACGAACTGAGAGCATAGCTTCCTTCTTATTTGTGTCCACAACCGATGTGTTGGGTGGTGATGATAAACTCGACTATTTGTGACCAGCTGGTGACATTGACAAATGTTCACAAGCACTTTCATACTCCATAATAATTCTCAGTCAAACCGGTGATAAGAGATACTGACGCTGATAAATGTCTATTCGGAATACAATTAATTGTAAAGAGGACATGTGTTCATTTTTATTAACTGTCGCCAACGAGGTAAACACGTCATTTTAAAAATTATAATATGTAAATGTATCCAAAATTTCAATTTACAACATTTTGAGTGTGTCCAAATACTTGTTCACAAAATCTGGATTATCTCCATTACAGGAGTTATTTTCTTATTGTTTTTTCACATCTCCTCAAAGATTAAGAAGAATATGGAAGTCTGGGCATTTACGGGGCTGACGACCGTCATAGGCTGGTTTAAGTGATCACTTTACACACGTGTAACATTCACCAATTCAACCCATCATTGACAACCACACTACTCAAATTCTTGGAAGTTCTATATATATGAACCAATTTCGAAACATTATTCTTGAATCACTAGAACTTCACTAGAGACATCTATTGGTTGACAACCACACTACTGAACTTGAACCCCAAGTATGTTGGAATAGGCTTAAAAAATATTTAATTCGTGCTTTAAATATTCAATAAGCGACACTAAAATTTAAAATAATGTTTTCAGGCGGATTCAAGTATGTGAATTAAGCCAAGATTCGGACCTTAAATACAAAAAGAAAGGTCTTTTGCTTCAAAAAAGCTTTCCCTATTCCAACGAGCCAAATCAAGCGCTGCTCGCTGTCAAACGGATTTATTTTCTTATCGTTATCAGTCCGTCGAATTTGTAAAAGCCCATTAACGACGCAAGGCTTGTCATTCTTGGCTTGTCAATCACGCGGTGTGGTCCGACACTTGGCATTGTGTCAACCGAATAATAATATTGTCGTGTGTTTCGTCGGCGTCGTCACAGCCGAGCGTCGAAGATCAAATGGAGGATAACTGTGAATAGATGGCCTGTTTATTGCGATAATTTCATATTAACTTAACACAGCGAGTCTTTTAAGTTAACGCAGTCTAGGAAGAGAGGGACATTTTGTACCCCAAATGTATTTTTTAATTTTTTTTATTATGTATTTTGAAGCAGAGGAAGACCGACGGGTATGTTTGTATGAGGAGATACATGAACGTGGAAGAGGCGAATAATTTTTGCAAGGTCTGAGTGGTGTGGCGTTCTATCCTATCTGCCTACTCCTGCGGGGAAACGGCGAGATGGTTGGTTGGTTAGTTAGTAAGGAAGACTGAGGAAAACTCGGTAAAATTAAGTATTTGAAATACCTACTTGAAAGTAGTCAGGTAAGCAGTTATATCTATCTTATATATATTAGGGATAATCGGCGGGTATATATGAGCAGTTGCTGCTTGCATAATGTCCACCTCCTTTTTGCGCCGTGCGCATAACACTGCAAGTCAAACGAGTTGCCGACCTAATTAACTATTTCCGGTATTGAAAAGAAGGGAGCAGGGGTGTGAGTCACTAACAAATATGTCTTTTAGATGTGTAATATTTGAATCAATTTATTGCATATTGTTAATTTTCCCTGACACGTAAAAAAATTTTTATTTAAAGAATATCACAGCTTTTCACCACTTCCTTTTTGCGGAAACAAAATTTGTTTCACTTTTTTATCGTTTCTTTATCTAGTATTTTCTAGTATTCTAGTATTTTATTAACTTATTTTTTTTATAATGTTACCACTAATTATAAGATATAAATGATAACTCAATTGTATGTAAATATCAATATGTAACTTATTGGAGAAAAAAACATAACATGAATCGAAAAAAAAATGCACAACCCTGAAGGAATCCCTAACATACTGTCCAAAATGTACCGGATACTTTTATAAACCACGACGTGAGATCCGACGGATCCGGTATTTCTCGCTAGAGTACCAAAAGTCCATATATCAGGTTTGGTTACCAAAGGGTTAAGACATTTCGTCTTTAATTTTGAGTTTTTCGATGCATTTTGTAGTTGTAATTGCAAAAGATTAAATCCTCCGTTGCAGAATGAACTTCAAATCCAATTTCATCATTTACAGTACTGTATCATGCGATTCTACTCTAGAAATAACTTAATATACGATGAAAGCTCTCGAACTAAGCTCATATCCAGATTCATGAACAAATATTTTGACATACTCAAAATGTTGTGAAATTGGATATTCTCAGAATTGTTATTTTTTTTTTTCAAAACATTTTACATACATAAGTCATATATCGCTCACTCCTTTCAAGAACGTCATAAATCAAAAAACTTGATTTTTCAGGAGAACGTTTTTAAAGTTTGATAATATAAAACAATGTATTAAAAATAACTTAATTGAACTTATTGAACTTTTTACTGCGCAACAGATCTTTTTAGGTAAAACCTGAAGGTTTTTTCTCTATTTGAAAAATATTTAGTGTATTACAAAAAAAAATTAAACAATACCTTTTATTCAAAAAATAAAAACATCACTTTCTGTCCTGAAGCGGGTAAATATTAAGTTAAAAATATGTCTCTTTTGCTAGGATATAGTACATTTTCTAGGCATTCCGAAAACATGCACAACTGAAAATTGACGATTTTTGATTTATGACGTTCTTGAAAGGAGTAAGCGATATATAATAATCCCGATGAGTTATTTCTTTTTCTCATTTCGGGACATGGGATTAAGGTTAACAAGACTGGAACACAAATAATAAAGTAACAAAAAAGTTTTTTTTTAATAACTAATACATGGCAAAATATAAAAATAATAAACAGGTATAATAATAGGCATAAGAAGCATATTTAAAAGAATATGAGAAAAATAAAAGGTAAGAAGCATATTTAAAATAAAAAAATTAGAGAATATAGTAAATGAGAAAATATAAAAAACATAAGGTAAAAACCAAATAAGAAAATATGACTAAACACTACATACATGTATATATCGTTCCATGAAGTATTTTATTAGATCATTTATATTGGATCCCCGAATGGGTTCCATTTTATATATCGCTCACTCCTTTCAAGAACATCATAAATCAAAAATCGTAAATTTTCAGTTATGAATGTTTCAGGAATGCCCAGAAAATGTACTATATCCCAGCAAAAGCGGCATATTTTTAACTTAATATTTACCCGCTACAGGGCAGAAAGTGTTGTTTTTGCATTTTGAAGAAAAGGTATTTGTTTAATTATTTTTTTAAATATACTAAATATTTTTCAAATGGAGACAAAACCTTCAGGTTTCACCTAAGAAGATCTTTTGCACAGTAAAAAGTTCAATAAGTGGCTTGATATTTATTTTTAATACATTGTATTATATTTTTATACTCTAAAAACGTTCTCCTGAAAAATCAAGCTTTTTGATTTATGACGTTCTTGAAAGGAGTGAGCGATATGTCAAGCAGCTGGTTAATTTGGGTATAGGCAATATATTTTAAGGACCTTACTCCGAATTAAGTAGTGTTTATAGGCTCCACATGTATTTTGTTATGTCCTCGTATATTATGATTATGAATTTCTTTGTTAAAAATCAGAATGGTGTTACTGTGAGTAGTTTTAAACATTATTATATATAAAATAAAATCCTTATCCGCACCCCAATGGTGCATAGGGCACTGCGTCATATAAACGCAGTGTTATCTTGATCGTTTACACACGAAGGAAAGGTGATCAGCCCTCCACTTCAGGTACCAGTCCAGGGTAATATTGAATAAATATGACAGTGAAAAAATCACTAATATTTATTTTACCCCCCTTGGGAATCGAACCCAGGACCTCCAGAACGGTAGCCGAGCGTGCTGACCATTACACTACGGAGGCGTCCAAACATTATTAGAATAATATTATTAATTAATAATATATAATTGATATTATAACATTTTTTTCAAGTGCGGTTTTTCGAGAGATTAATTCTGAGACTATCAGTTTCTTCGATGCAAATTTAAGGTGAAAACATCAAAAGATTAGGTCTCCCTTTGCAGACTGAACTTTGAATACAATTTCATCATTTGCAGTACTGTATCCTGCGATTCGACTCTAGAAATAACCTGAGTATGCTCAGAAAGCTCTCGAACTAAGCTCATGTTATTACACGGTGTGTTGTGTTATGTTAATTTTAAAATACTATTTCCAACCCAAGCAGTGTGTTATTTCAGAACAGACTTGTTTCAGGAAATAATACGATCTTGACTGAAAGACGTTCTTCCTGTGATGTAATGTGAAATATAAGAATTTCACTCCTATAAAACACTTTGTTATTTATATTTTTTGGTCATTTCAACATAGATGAAGAAGAATATGGACGTATGGGCATTAACAGGGTTTAAGATCGTCATAGGAATTATTGAATGATCACTTTACACACGTGCAACATTCACCAATACTACCCACGATTGACAACCACACTTATCAATTTTTGGAACTATTAGATACATATATTGATCTTCAGTTCTTTGGACACGTTGCGCGTGGCAACGAGGATAGCCTGGAACGACTAGTTGTGATCGGTAGCCTGGAGGGAAAGAGAGGGAGAGGAAGATCCCGATCAAATTAAGGCAGCAGCAGGCACCTCAGTGGTTGGAGCGCTACGTGCAGCGCAGTCAAGGGATAACTGGAGAAGAGTCATTGCTTCTGCAAGGGTCACAACCCTCAGCAATGAGGATTAAGACGGAGAAGAAGAAGAATTGATCAAACTCGTGACACAGTTCATGTCATAACAGATCACAACAGCCATCTTTGTTGGAGTAGGAAAAGCTTTTATGAAGCAAAGACTTTCTATTTGTATGCAAGGTCCAAATCTTGGATAAAATTCGCATACACATTTAAGCCTCGCTTAACCTGTCCGGGAGTATGGCCGTACATGTACGGCCGATACAAAATATGCTTTATGAAACGATTTATATCAAAACATGTTAAAAGTATTAAAACTAACTAACTAGCTAACCATCACGCCGCTTCCCCGCAGGGGTAGGCAGAGAGAATAGAGCGCCACACCACTCTGTCCATGCAAACATTCTTCGCCTCTTCCACGTTCATGCATCTCCTCATACATACCCGCCGATTGTTACGACTCCTAACCTGACCACTTTCAAGTATTTGGCATACCTGATCGTGCCATGTTTTTCTCGGTCTTCCTCTGCTTCAAAAATATTATTCATGTTAAAAATATTATTTATCGATATTTCGATAATTTTGATATAAATCATGTTTACTGGTGTAAATATTTTTGTTTATTCAAGAAAATATGTTGCTTGTAAAAAAAAAATAGCAAAAACAAATTCAATCCTTGGATACAGTTTTGTCCGCAGAAACTCACTCTCGGGCAAGTTAATCTATAATATTGTTTTATGTACCTTATAATTTGACCAGTTATTTTATTTACAACATTTTGAGTATGTCCAAATACTTGTTTTAAAATCTTGATTATCTCCGCTTATTTTCTACATTTCTGACATCTCAACAATAGAAGAAGAATATGGGAGTCTTGACGGTTACAGGGCTTACAACTTCTGTTCTGTTTTTTCTAATTTAATATCCGGGAACAATATTAAATTACGTTTTACAATAATACATTTTTTTTCAAAGTGATAGCGTATTTTTATATTTTTTAAACGACCTACCGTATAATTCGAAGAAAATAAATTAACGCGGTACTAATTCTGTCATGTTTAATAGAATTTTCGAGCAATAAAAAATGTTTCATCTTGAAAATATGTCACAATTTCATAATTTAAAAATTACAGTTAAAAATATGTTTTATAAATCTAATGTTATTTTTAAAGTTCTTTTTATAAATTTTACGACAATCCTCGCACTGTATCCATACATTTAATAATAAAATTATATATTTACAACATTTTGAGTGTGTCCAAATACTTGTTCACAAAATCTGGATTATCTCCAAATACAGGAGTTATTTTCATATTATTTTTTGACATCTCATCAAAGATGAAGAAGAATATGGAAGTCTGGGCTTTTACGGGGCTGACGACCGTCATAAGCTTCTTTACATCTCACCAATAGATGTCTCTAGTGAAGTTCTAGTGATTCAAGAACAAGGTTTCTAAATTGGTTCATATATAAAGAACTTCCAAGAATTTGAGTAGTGTGGTTGTCAATAATGGGTAGAATTGGTGAATGTTACACGTGTGTGTAACATTCACCAATCACTTAAACCAGCCTATGACGGTCAGCCCCGTAAATGCCCAGACTTCCATATTCTTCTTCATCTTTGATGAGATGTCAAAAAATAATATAAAAACATATGTTAATATATCAACATAGGTGAAAAAGAATATGGAATTTTACTATTATTTATCAAATATTTACCAAATCTCTTCTTAAAACTTGAATGTGGAAGAGGCAAAAATTAGAAAAACATACTTTTGGTAAATATGAGGCGAATAAGTTTGACAATAGAAGCAAAGGAAGACCGAAGAAGTTTCGAATTTCCAAGTATTTCAATTACTTCAAAGTGATTATGTCAGGTATGTTTGAGGAGAAACATAAATTTGGAAGAGGCGAAAGGGGAATCAATCGCCACGCCAATCTGTCTATGCAAGACACTTTAGCTTGGCGTTCTATTCTCTCTGCCTACCCCTGTGGAGAAACGGCTTGATGGTTAGTTAGTTACTTTATTTATTAGTTCGGCATTCACTTTGTGGTAAGACATGATGGAATTCTAAAAGAAAAAGACTAGTTTTTTACCACTTGAGTATATCTTATTATAACGACTAGTTCCGGAAACTATGTAGTTTATATTTAGACCTGAAGATTGAAGCATAGTATCCGAAACTAGTCGTTATAATAAAGTAAACTTAAGTGATAGAAACAAGTGTTTTTCTTTTACAATTTCAGTTAGTTAGTTAGTTAGTTATTTAATTACTGTCGTATATTCCTTGACACGAGAGGAAAATGTTTAATGACTTTATATTTTGAATTTATGTTAATAGTTTCTTGGAACATATACAAAGTCGTGCGAGTACTGAGCTTTACATTGTACGTTACATTTACATATGAATATTATTATAGCAAGCATATGTATGTGTTGTACTGTACGTAGTAGTTGAGGATAAATGCCAGAGATATCTTTGTGTACCATCTTCTATGGATGGGCGGATCAGGGTAGCATAATAATGATGGTCTTTGAGCGATATGATCTCTCTCCATAGTGGAACAAGTCAACTAGTGGAACGGCCGACTCACGTGAGCCAGGAAACACCATTCACCGCGACAGGGGTTCGCAATAATTGGCACTAGAGGGCCGACACCTTATTCAAAGTAAATATGATAAATAGAAAATAAATATAACACAGCGTAATCACTTAAACCAGTGAAAGATAGATCGTTAAATCAAATCTAAAATTCGGGAACAAAAATTCGGGCAATTTTAAAATATCGACGCCAATTTCTAAAGTTACGATAGGTCAGGTTATATTGGTTTTAGTCAGTTAAGGTTGGGTTCTTTTTCATCTTCATCCTTGTCCGCAACCGATGGTGCATAGGGCACTGCATCATATAAACGCAGTGTTATTTTCATCGTTAGTTAATATATGAAGGAAAAGTGATCAACCCTCCGCTTGAGGTACCAGTCCAGGGTAGTATCGAATAAATATTAGAGTAATTTTTTATTTTTTATTTTTTTATTTTTTGAACTTTTTGTACAATATGTGTGTACATTGGCGGGCTTATTGCTATAAAGCAATATCTTCCAACCAACCAGTGTGAACCAACAGACTAGTGTGAACGATCTAGGCTTGTACCTTTTGATGTCTGTTAGAAATTAGTGGGGAGATAATGCTTGAACAGGTTAAGACAAGGATAAGAAAAAAGAAAAACAAAGAAACATAAGAGAGCATAATTACAAATTAAGAATTTAAACAGGGTAACATGAATAGAAAAACAAAATGACGATAGAGTAAGGAAGGCATGAGAAAAGGGATTTTGAGTTAGGTGAGGTTAATTTTCGGGAACTAAGAATGATATTGTGAAAACGCTTCGGTAAGTTAGCTTGCATTTCACATTATTATGAACAATTCACATTTACTCACCTTTACTAGACAAAAAAGTAAAATCTTCAACAACAACAAAAAAAGTTATGGCAAAATGCAACAAACGACGGAAAGAGGAGAGCTTTCAATATTTTTTTGTTCAGGTATTCTTAAAATATTGGTTTTAATCTAATAATAAATCAGGTATTCTCTTTTAAATTCTTTTTAAGTGCTTAAAATAAGCCAAGTCATAAAGCCAATGCCACTAAAGTCACTAAAGATCAACCTTGACAAGGTTTCCCCCTTGGATTTTTCTTCTTTCTTTATCTTGGTCCTCGGTTCCTAACAAGCTAGCTCCGCAGGAATACCGCGCTCGATATACGATTGTTTTCTCGGCATTTCATTGTGTTTTTTTTTTTTCAATTTACCCTTTCGCATGTCGGTTATTTAGATTTTTTTAAAGAATTGTTGCACACACAACACAAAAAAGTACCTCACGGCAAAGCACACAAATCACAATTAACACACTTTAGGTAACGTACAGAGAACCGCAAGATCCGAATTACAGAAACACGTCAAACACAATTTTTTTGGTCAAAAAAGTTTGTCTGTTTTGCAATAAAGTTGTATAACATGCTTCCACTATCCAAAAGTCATTAAAGTGTGAATGCGGAAGAGACAAAGATTATTTATAAAGACAGATTGGTGTAACATTATATTGTTTCTGCCTACTCCAGTAAGTTTTTTTTTTTTTAAATATATGTAGTTGTAAAACCAGCATGTAAAAAACAACCCATGACAGATTATAAGCCCAGACTTCTCTATTTTTCTTCATCTATGTTAATAATATTAATAAAACCCTTATCAGCACCCTAATGGTGCGTAGGGCACTGTGTCTTATAAACGCAGTGTTATCATGATCGTTTTACACATGAAGGAAAGGTGATCAGCCCTCCGCTTCAGGTACCAGTCCATGGTAATATTAAATAAATATTACAGTGAAGAAATTACTTATATTTATTTTTACCCCCCTCGGGAATCGAACCCGGGACCTCCAGAACGGTAGCCGAGCGTGCTGACCATTACACTACGGAGGCGGACAAAATCATCTGTTAAAAATTTAAAATACTTACCCGAATCGTTGACCATCCCTGCATTCGTCATACATTGGTATAGAAGTGGGCGAGCGGCCAATTCGGCGACTCGTCAAAATATGAGTTATTAATCTAAAATTACCTCTCGTTTTCGACTCAAATGTACCGCTTGACAAAAAGAAAACAGAAAAACTACCTCGCCCAACCTTCGTAATGTCATTTATTTAAATTAAAAACTAAAAATGATTTATATCATCGCTTGTTACGCCGTAAAGTGGAGAGCTCTCGTGAAATACGCCCCAATAAATCTGTTTTCAGAAGACGTTTACTCTCCTGTAAGCGGTCTATCGCACTTTTATGAATAATATTTCAACAAATACGTGTTCATATACAGGTGCCACATGGTCAAATGTTTTGTTTACCTGAAAATCGATACGATTGAAGGCGAAAAAGCTGTCACCGTAATAAAATATTAATTGGTAACACCAATAAGGATTTTAATTTTAATTTTCATCTCACCAATACGGCTGTCCAAATTTAAAACACAGTAAGGGACATTTTTTTTGTAGTAGGTTTTTTTGCATTTATGGACTAAGTAGAATCTACTTAGTCAGAAAATGTAAAAAAAACCTACTACAAAATAAATGTCCCTTACTATGTTTTAAATTTGGACAGCCGAATAGATGTATCTAGTGATTCAAGAATAATGTTTCAAAATTGGTTCATATATTCACGTTCATATATTCACAGGTTCACTCCTTTCAAGAACGTCATAAATCAAAAATCGTCAATTTTCAGTTGTGCATGTTTTCAAAATGCCCAGAAAATGTACTATATCCTAGAAAAAGAGGCATATTTTTAACTTCATATTTACCCGCTACAGGGCAGAAAGTGTTGTTTTTGCATTTTGAAGAAAAGGTATTGTTCTATTATTTTTTTAAATAAACAAAATATTTTTCAAATGTAGAAAAAACCTTCAGGTTTTACGTAAAAAGATCTGTTGCACAGTAAAAAGTTCAATAAGTGGCTTGATATTTATTTTGAATACATTGTATTATATTTTTAAACTTTAAAAACGTTCTACTGAAAAATCAAGTATTTTGATTTATGACGTTCTTGAAAGGAGTGAGCGATATTATGTAAAGAACTTCCAAGAATTTGAATAATGTGGTCGTCAATAATGGGTAGAATTGGTGAATGTTACACACGTGTAAAGTGATCACTTAAACCAGATGGTAGAATTGGTGAATGTTACACGTGTGTAAAGTGATTACTTAAACCAAACTCCAGCCTTTGACGGTCGTCGGCCCCGTAAATGCCCAGACTTCCATATTCTTCTTCATCTTTGATCAGATGTAAATAAAGAATTGGTAACAATTGGCTCTAACCAAATCCTCGTTCATAAATATGGGTTTATTAATTATTATTTTTTATTGATTATTATTTACATAACTTTTGACATCTTTACATAGCGATGTTTACAAGATTTTGAGTGTGTCCAAATACTTCTTCACAAATCTTGATTAACTTTAGTTATGTTTGCTATTTTTTTTGTTATTTTTACAAAGATGACAATATAAAAGAAGCATATGGAAGTCTGGGCATTTTAAGTATGAATATGATTATAATCCAGGATTTTCACCTCACATATAAATGAAAGAGTTTCTGCTCAGTAAAAAGCTTCTTTCATCTCACCAATAGATGTCTCTAGTAAAATTCTAGTGATTCAAGCACAATCTTTTAAATTTGGATCATATATTATATATAGAACTTCTAACAATTTTAGTAGTGTGGTTGTCAATCATGGGTAGAATTGGTGAATGTTACACGTGTGTACAGTTATCACTTAACATAAGCCGGTCGTAAGTCTTGTAAATGCCCAGACTTCCATATTCTTCTTCATCTATTCGAGATATCAAAAATTAAAATAATAACTCCTAAGCAGTGGTAATCCAGATTTGTAACAACTATTTGGACACACTCAAAATGTTGTATGAATTTGGTTGATGTGTTGGCTTATTTATGTAATATTTAGAGGAAAACTATCACTTGCGCCAATATTGAACAAAAATTTTGACATAAATGTCGTATGGTTTGGGCGTGGTTTATTTTCCCCTGTCTATTTGATGGGTTAACCTTCTTATTAAGTTAAAAATAAACCAATCATCGAATAAATGTCCAACGCCAAAATGTCTCTTTTTCTGAACATCTATCCATACAACACTTTGTCCATAATATCGTCCTATAACTGTCAAAAAATATTGGAGAATTTCGACATAGAAGGGAAAAGTAATATTCTACCTCATTTTGGTATAAGGAATATTGATTCACAACATTTTCAGTGTGTCCAAATACTTGTTCACAAAATCTGGATTATCTCCAATTACAGGAGTTATTTTCATATTATTTTTTGACATCTCATCAAAGATAAAGAAGAATAATAAATGTGTCAAGCGAAGTTCTAGAGATTCAAGAACAATTTTTCAAAATTGGTTCATGTATATAGAACTTCCAAGAATTTGAGTAGTGTGGTTGTCAATAATGGGTAGAATTGGTGAATGTCACTCGTGTGTAAAGTGATAACTTAAACCAGCTTATGACGGTCGTCAGAACAGAATTGCCCAGAATATGCCCAGACTTCCATATTCTTCTTAATTTTTTATGAGATGTCAAAAAATAATATGGAATATTGATATTAAAGCGGTTTTAAATGTATGTTTTACTTGGTAAATACCAGTATTTCTTAAAATCTATTATGACACGTGTTTCGATACGTTCCACATCATTTTCATACACCGTTTGTTCGATTTGATCGATTGGTTTTTAAAGAATAAAAAAGGATTGGTATTGTACTGACATTTCTTGGTGGAAGTGTATTTTATATGATAAAAAAAAACAATGCAGTTTTTGTTACACTTGATTTGACTTGACCAGTGACCGGGTTTCAACTTTACTGACATCATCATGATAGTGATGCTTAGCTTGGTCAAATAAAAACTATATAACTGTTCTTTTATTAAAACTGTAAAAAAAACACATGTTTTTATACCACTTGAGTTTATTTTATTATGACGACCAGTTTCGGAAGCTATGCTTCCATCTTCAGACCTAAATATACACTAAGTTTATATTCAAACCTGAAAAGTGGTAAAAACAAGTGTTTTTATTTTACAATTTTATCATATCTTACCACAAAGTGAATGCCGATACAATTTATTGTATTAAATGCAGTTCCAACAAGAAATATCAAAACAATACATTTAATTTCATTGGGAATTTAAATAAAAAGCGCAAAACTGTTTACCTTGGCTAAGTGTAATTTACGATCAAGAAAACACTGCACCTATACGATGCAGTGCCCTAAGCACTATTGTTTGTATGAAGGTGGGAGTAAGAAGGTTACATCACTTTATATGCATACACGCTTTCCTGACTTTTATTTTCGTATCTTCGAAATAATATTTTCTTTATTTTTCGTTTCACTTTGAGCTTAAAGTTTTAATCCTGTAAAAGTCTGGAAGAAACAAATACATTCAAAGTTACTTTGTTTTATTAGGAAAGTGAAAAGTTTTTAAGAAAACCCCGGCGTATATTTGTTAAGAACTGAATTATAATCCTGTCGAAAACAGATGATTACAGCACATCGAGTTTTCTGCTTTGGATTTCCCGATATTGAAAGTTTTACTTTTTAAAGGTTATGTGTATAAATATGTAATATATATATATATATATATATATATATATATATATATATATATATATATATATATATATATATATATATATATATATATATATATATATATATATATATATATATATATATATATATATATATATATATATATATATATATATATATATATATATATATATATATATATATATATATATATATATATATATATATATATATATATATATATATATATATATATATATATATATATATATATATATATATATATATATATATATATATATATATATATATATATATATATATATACATATTTATTTTATATATACACACACAAATTATATATATATATATATAATTTGTGTGTTTTGATGGAAGGAGGTTTTTGTGTTATGTGAGAGTAATTATTAAATGCATATGTAAGGATTGTTTTAGTCTCTGTATTAATATGTACATTTTTTCCTTTTTTTCAGGTAAGAAACATTGGATTGATTTACAAGAAAAAATATGAAAAACTCCACCGTTATAACAATTACAAGTAAGTTTTTTTTTGCTTTGTAGTTTTTTGAGTATATTATATTTTGTGCTTTAAAAGCATTACGATATGATTACTTTTTGATATGGATTTGATGTTATATATAACACTCCCATGTATATAATAACTAACAAACTAACCATCACGCCGCTTCTTCGCAGAGGTAGGCAGAGAGAATTGAACGCCACACCACTCTGTCTTTGCAAACATTCTTCGTCTCTTCCACGTTCATACATCTCCTCATACATACCCGCCGATTATTACGACTCCTAGCCTGACCACTTTCAAGTATTTGGTATTCCTGATCGTGCCATGTTTTTTCACCTGCCTTTTCTTCTTCTGCCTTTTTACCCAATTAAATTCGCCTCATAAATTTGTTTTACCGTTCTTTCCTCACTCGTTCGTTCTACATGTCCAAACCATCTCAACACACCTTTCTTAATTTTACCGATAATGCTTATCTCAGCTTTGCATTCCTTCCTTATTTTCACTATTCGAACATCTATCATACATCGTTTTGTCTCACTTTCTTCTGAGAGATCGCATTTTGACTGCATTCAGTCTACTTTCATCCTTATTTTGCCAACTCCATGTTTCACTTGCATACATTAGAGTTGGAACCAGGACTCCTGTAGTATGTAATACCACATAAAAACTTCAAAAAATCAAAGAAAAGCGATCACTTAAGTCAACCAATTTTAGGACATAAGCCATGATAGTAATAAAACACTCTCCTCTTCATCCATTGTTTACTTTGTGTAATACCACTTTTAAAAACACTTATATTGTGACTGCCGGTTTTGGAACATCATTCCATCATCAGGTCATTAAAATTAAAATAAAATGATTACGATTTGACATTGGTATAAAAATAAAATTTTGAAAGAGAGAAAGACGACAAATGAATCACAATGGGAGTATTTTCAAAAGTGGACTTGAAGTTAAATTTAGTTCATGTATTAATTTTAAATCAAACACAGATTTTTTGAGTCTACTAAGTTGTATTTTATTAACAAAAACACATAAAAAATTATATTGTGACAATTGTTTCGCCTTGTTAGGGCATTATCAAACGAATGTGAAGATCAAATGGACTACGGTCCTTATGTAGCTATACAATTCTAAGTGACAGTTTTAACACGTCCAGCAATAATTTAATTATAAAATAATAAAATATGGCCATGTCAATAAATTCTTCCTTTCCCAGAAAATAAATATAAGGGTACATACCTACATCCCCCATTAGCTACTGTTGTCTCCCATAAATTATTGCTGCACGTGTTAAAACTGTCACTGAGAATTGTATAGCTACATAAGGACCGTAGTCCATTTGATCTTCACATTCGTTTGATAATGCCCTAACAAGGCTAAACAATTGTCACAATATAATTTATATTTGTTTTTGTTAATGAAATACAACTTAGTAGACTCAAAAAATGTGTGTTTGATTTAAAATTAATACATAAATTAAAATGGAGTTCTACAAATAAAACGCCAAATCAATAAATAAATTAAATTTAGTTGGTTATTTATTATGGTCTTTCACATATTATTAGTTATTTTTCATATCATTTAAAAAAATGAATAATATGAATAATAACTCCTTTAATTGCAGATTTGTGAACAAGTATTTGGACACACTCAAAATGTTGTATAATAATTACTTCATATTATGACTTTATTTCATTTTGATATGACATGCAATTACTTCATATAATTTCACTTTAATTGTGCATGTCCAAGTTATCACTTCAATTAATTTGGTTGATTGTTTTCCAATTGATGCTGAGCGCCTTTTGATGGACAATCTTGTACACACAGCCGTGTGGCTATTTGGTTGATTGTTTTCCAATTGATGCTGAGCGCCTTTTGATGGACAATCTTGTACACACAGCCGTGTGGCTATTTGGTTGATTGTTTTCCAATTGATGCTGAGCGCCTTTTGATGGACAATCTTGTACACACAGCCGTGTGGCTATTTGGTTGATTGTTTTCCAATTGATGCTGAGCGCCTTTTGATGGACAATCTTGTACACACAGCCGTGTGGCTATTTGGTTGATTGTTTTCCAATTGATGCTGAGCGCCTTTTGATGGACAATCTTGTACACACAGCCGTGTGGCTATTTGGTTGATTGTTTTCCAATTGATGCTGAGCGCCTTTTGATGGACAATCTTGTACACACAGCCGTGTGGCTATTTGGTTGATTGTTTTCCAATTGATGCTGAGCGCCTTTTGATGGACAATCTTGTACACACAGCCGTGTGGCTATTTGGTTGATTGTTTTCCAATTGATGCTGAGCGCCTTTTGATGGACAATCTTGTACACACAGCCGTGTGGCTATTTGGTTGATTGTTTTCCAATTGATGCTGAGCGCCTTTTGATGGACAATCTTGTACACACAGCCGTGTGGCTATTTGGTTGATTGTTTTCCAATTGATGCTGAGCGCCTTTTGATGGACAATCTTGTACACACAGCCGTGTGGCTATTTGGTTGATTGTTTTCCAATTGATGCTGAGCGCCTTTTGATGGACAATCTTGTACACACAGCCGTGTGGCTATTTGGTTGATTGTTTTCCAATTGATGCTGAGCGCCTTTTGATGGACAATCTTGTACACACAGCCGTGTGGCTATTTGGTTGATTGTTTTCCAATTGATGCTGAGCGCCTTTTGATGGACAATCTTGTACACACAGCCGTGTGGCTATTTGCCAACTGGATTCGCTATAAAGATGAAGTCAGCTCGAAATAATTCATCTCAGAGAAGATATTGCATTAGAAACTTTATGTTCTCCTATGTAAGTATATATTTATCATATATGCAAGAATATATCGTTATAATAATAATAATAATAAAACCCTTATCCGCACCCCAATGGTGCATAGGGCACTGTGTCATATAAACGCAGTGTCATCTTGATCTTTTACACATGAAGGAAGGGTGATCAGATCTCCGCTTCAGGTACCAGTCCATGGTAATATTGAATAAATATTACAGTGAAAAAATCACTTATATTTATTTTACCCCCCTTGGGAATCGAACCCGGGACCTCCAGAACGGTAGCCGAGCGTGCTGACCATTACACTACGGAGGCGGACTGATATCGTTATAGGTTATCTAAAAAGTTCTAGCCCTGCGCTATTGAAATTCTTTTTTTTTGCACAATAAAAGCATTGTAAACTTAGTGGTATGGTAAAAAAGGGTTTTCACTATAAATTGGAGGATTTTCAAAACAAATTGGACGTTTAACAAATGGAATTTGACAGTATATTGTATTTTATAAAAAAAATATATATTATATATTGAAAACCGTTCCACAGCATTCTCAGATCTAATACAGAAGCATCCAGGCTTCCTGACAGACCTTCTCATACATACATAACAATTTTTCGTTTTTGATTTTTAAGTAAGTTTTAAGTGATTTTTATAAAATGTGAAATAAAATTGTTTCCCAATTTTACTGTGAATTAACATTTAAAAGCTTTCATTATACCTGTCACTATAAAAAAATATAAAAATTTTAAAAATTTATTAAAAAAAGTACTCATGATTCAAAGTAGTATTGAAAATATTGCCGGAAAAGTTGAGTTCACATCGCGCGCATAGACTATGACTCAGGCTTACCAACTTGACGATTAAGGCGCCTTCTAGTCTTAAGAATAAAAGATGTGGGCACTGACAATGTTTGTAGTACGAATATGAACATACTTTATTTTTTATAAAATACAATATAACAGCCAATTTGTTTTGTAAAACGTCCAGTTTGTTTTGTAAGGCAGTGTCAAAAAGCAAGCTGTCCGTCGCGAGTAATGTTAAGGATTCAGGCTTTTGCTGTTACGTTCAACAGATGGAACTGCCATTGCGGTTTGTGTTTTTCAAAAAAAAGGAGAACAAATCCTGAATTAGTGATATTTTTTTGTTGATATATTAAAAATAATAACGCGATATTCTAGAATTCTTGGAGTCGAATATTTTGAAAGTTATAATAATTTCTTGTTAATTACTTGTAAGCAAATTTATTTCATTACAATTTTATCAGTTAAAGTAATAATCGAATGTGTTTAGGTGGAAAAGTTTACTAAAAGTTAACAGCAAAGCGTTCAAATTAATTATAACTTCGACCGAGAACTTTTCAGACGCCCCTGAACGCGTATGTGTTAGTACCATATATAAAGTGCATATCATATCATGTAAACCAATTTCCAACTTTATAAAATAGTTGTTCTTGCAGTTATAATATCGCTCACTCCATTCATTGTGCATATTTTTGAAATGCCTAGAAAATGTACTATATCCCAGCAAAAGCGGTATATTTTTAACTTAATATTTACCCGCTACAGGGCAGAAAGTGTTATTTTCGCATTTTGAAGAAAAGGTCTTGTTTAATTATTTTTTTAAATATACTAAATATTTTTCAAATGGAGAAAAAATATTCAGGTTTTACCTAAAAATATCTGTTGCATATTAAAAAGTTAAATAAGTGGCTTGATATTTATTTTTAATACATTGTATTTTATGTTTGAACTTTAAAAACGTTCTCCTGAAAAATCAAGTTTTTTGATTTATGACGTTCTTGAAAGGAGTGAGCGATATATAAAGCGCATATCATATCATATTAACCAATTTCCAACTTTGTAAAATAGTTGTTCTTGCAATTATAATATGTTAAATGACATCGTTAAAATTTAAAAAAAAATACAATATTTGTCCCATTATTTTGGGTAGGTCCAAATTCGGGGGAGTTATATTGACATTTTGATATCTCAACAAATACGGAAAGCTTTCCTTATTCAACCATAGATGTCTATTGTGGACTCGCGCATGCTGTGTTACGAGTTTGACCAATATATCTAGAAGTTTCAAGAATTTGAGATGTGTATTTGTCAATCATGGGTAGAATTGGTGAATGTTACTCGTGTCTGAAGTGATAAATTAAATTAAACCACCCTATGGACGGTCGTAATTCCTCTAAATACCCAGACTTCCATCTATCTTTCTTCTTCATCAATGTTGAGATGCAGAAAAATAATATCATTATCATCATCATATTATAATCCAAATTTTTATAAGCGCCCTTGAGGTAGTTTTTTTTACGAAAATGGCGCTATATAAATTATTCAAATTATTATTATTATTAAACCAAGAAGAAGAAGACATACCACTATTTTTATACATCATTTGTGACACGGTTTTTGACGCATTCAGTGTGATAATCAAAATCGCGCCCAGTGTAAAATAAATTCAAGAAAGATTTATTTTCAATTGGTCTGGGTGTTTGTGATGTATTTTTCACATATACCTTCCCTATCCGCCTCCCTTTTGTCCGCCTCCGTAGTGTAATGGTCAGCTCGCTCGGCTACCGTTCTGGAGGACCCGGGTTCGATTCCCAGGGGGGGTAAGAATAAATATGAGTAATTTTTTCACTGTAATATTTATTCAATATAACCCTGGACTGGTACTTGAAGCGGAGGGCCGATCACCTTTCCTTCATGTGTAAACGATCAAGATAACACTGCGTTTATATGACGCAGTGCCCTATGCACCATTGGGATGCGGATAAGGGTTTTATTATTATTATTATTATCCTTACTCTCTTACAAGCCTCTAATAGAGGTTATTCCTTAAAAAATGTTACCATTTGTATAATTGTACATAGTTTTAAATGGTTCAAAATTGTTTTAAACGGGTTTTTTTACAAACCTTATAAAACTAAACAACTTTGTTTTAACCACGTTTTTTTAATTATCAGTACACTTTAACCTACCGGTTTCGACAAGAACCTTGTCATCATCAGGGTTAATTAAATTCTAAAACATTAAAAACATTAAAATACTCATAGTTTATTACATTCCATTACCAAAAACTTCCACACACTCCGTACACCATATGTACGTAAAATATGATTGAAAAAATATTATTTAAAAATATGATTTAAAAACTAAAAAAAAACTAACTAACCATCACGCCGCTTCCCCTTCAGGGGTAGACAGAGAGAATAGAGCGCCACACCACTCTCTCCTTGCAAACATTCTTCGCCTCTTCCACGTTCATGCATCTCCTCATACATACCCGCCAATTGTTACGACTCCTAACCTGACCACTTTCAAGTATTTGGCATACCTGATCGTGCCATGTTTTTCTCGGTCTTCCTCTGCTTCTTTTCCCACTAACATTCGCCTCATAAATTTAAAAACTCCTAAATGTTATTTGTCCGCCTCCGTAGTGTAATGGTCAGCACGCTCAGCTACCGTTCTGGAGGTCCCGGGTTCGATTCCCAGGGGGGGTCAAATAAATATTAGTGATTTTTTCACTGTAATATTTATTCAATATTACCCTGGACTGGTTGGTACCTGAAGCGGAGGGCTGATCACCTTTCCTTCATGTGTAAACGATCAAGATAACACTGCGTTTATATGACACAGTGCCCTATGCACCATTGGGGTGTGGATAAGGGTTTTTAAATGTTATTTTTATTGTGCATTGCGTAGGAACTCCAAATAACCAATAATTTTTTTACATGTGTAGTCAAGTCAGAATTGTGCGAAGTCATTTCCATTTTTTTATGTACAGAGACAGCTTGATTTTACTACGCTACTACTAACTATAATACATATATTAGTATATTTTTAAGTATCATATCACAATTTTAGTGTCGAGAAAATGGTTGTAAGATGTAACGGAAATAGATTGTCTCGAATTTCTCCCCGGACAGCTGTCATCTGTCAAAAGTCAAATCTGTGCAATAAGAGACGTTGAGAAATAGCTGTTCAGTTCTATCGTGAGTACACTACACTGTAATATTACACTACCCACATATACATGGGTTCAAACACCATAATAAACTTAGAAGACAATATTGATGTAGACAAATACATAATAATAAATGTGTGTTTTACAGGGAGGCGCAAAATAAATCACCCTATCTTATATTTTTAATTTTTTTTTTTATGTTTTTTTTTTTATTTGTATACATTTATTAAAATCACAATTTATACATACTTAGAACTTATTTTTTGCAGAGACCCACCAAGCCACCTTGTGTGTTTTGTCGGTGGAGTTCTTTTTTAATAAATTTTTTTAATTTTTTTTAACGATTTTAACCTAATATAGAGACAAAAAAGAGAAAAAATTATTAATGTAAGCATTTTACAATTTTCTAAAAATTAACTCTTGACCCATTCCTTTATTTGCCTTATATTTTGCAAATAGCGTCGTACGTCAATCCTATTTGACAATAGTGAACTAGACAGCTGCAGTATACAAACGGATTCAGGGTGGCGCAAAATCATACAATTGTGTTTTTGAATAACTTTTTTACTAAATAATTTATTTTTTATTAACTTAATAAAAGATTTTGAGTTATGTAAATCTTTATATGAGCCTTTACAATTATTTCTGTTAAGTGGAAAAGATGATATCCGTCAAGTGGCTGCAGCCAGTGTTGATACACATCTGTGCCCGTTTTATCAATCTGTTAGTATACTGCAGCTGTCTAGTTCACAAATGTCAAATATGATTTACGTACGTACGTTGAGTGATCACTTTACAAACGTGCAACTTAACAAAGCGTGCATGATTGACAATAATACTACTCAATATGTTGAAACTTCTAGATATATTGATCAAACTCGTAACGCATTGTGCGCGAGTTCTCAATAGCCATCTATGGCAGGATGAAGAAAACTTTTATTAATAATTGTCTCAGCTTAAGCTGAGACTCTTTTTTTGTATGTAAAGTCCGAAACCTGGATTCTATTCATTTACTAGAGAAACGCTAGAAAACATCATTTTAAATTTTTATTTTAGCTTATAATTTGACCAGTTAATTTATTTACAACATTTTGAGCGTGTCCAAATACTTGTTCACAAATCTGGATTATCTTCAGAATTCTTCTTCTTCTAACCATTATCCGCACCCCAATAGTGCATAGGGCACTGCATCGTAAAGAAGCGGTGTTATCTTGATTGTTAAATACACGAAGGAAAGTTGATCATCTTTGGAATTATAATATGAATTTTTGAAATCGCAACATAAGAAGTTATATCACATTTATAAAATATAATATAACGTCAAATTTGAACTGAAAAACCTGTATAAATATATATCTTGCTACAGCGGTAAAATTTCTTTCATCTCAATTATCGTCTTCCTGCCGATCTTGTATAAGGACGCCGTTTGTATCTCGAGAAAGCTTAATCTTTCGGCCGATTTCACCGGATTGATTTACGGCCAACTTAGCGCTAAGTGGTTCGCGACTGATACTGAATGAGCTGGTGACTGATTCTTTGTTTTGAGCTCCACCGTCCTTTGTTTGCATTTCTGAGAGACTTTATGGAATGGAGGGCGATATTATGGAATCCGATTGTGTCTTGATTAAATTTAATACCAGGCAATTTCCACAGTCTCTTGCTACAACCAAAATACTCTGGGGTTTTATTTTAAATAAAATAATAAAATAAAAAATATTTGACTACATAGTAGTGTGAAAATATTATATTCCCGATTAGTTATTTAAAAAAAAAATCCGTCTCTGTAGTGTAATGGTCAGCACGCTCGGCTACCGTTCTGGAGGTTCCGGGTTCGATTCCTAGGGGGGGTAAAATAAATATGAGTGATTTTTTCACTGTAATATTTATTCAATATTACCCTGGACTGGTACCTGAAGCGGAGGGCTGATAACCTTTCCTTCATGTGTAAAACGATCAAGATAACACTGCGTTTATATGACGCAGTGCCCTCTGCACCATTGGGGTGCGGATAAGGGTTTTATTTTTATTTTTTATTTATTAGTTATTTTGATTACCGTAGAACGGGGCTACTTGAACATTGATGTGTTACTTGAGCCCAGTACAAAACAATGATTTAAATCTGTATGTAGTCTACAATAATGAAAATATCGTGACAATAAGTGTCACATGTCAGGGAAACAATGAATCATGTCGATACATTCATTATTATAGACCAAATACAGATCTATTTTTTTTGTACTGGGCTCAAGTAACACATCAAAGTTCAAGTAGCCCAGTTCTACGGTACTAGGATTAACGACCACAATTTCATACCTATTTCTAATAATGAGCCGCTTAGGCTCACAGAAATAGTATGAAATTGAAATATTTGTGTATATAATAAAAATAAAAATATTTCTCTTTATCAATAAAAAATATTTTTTTAGTAGAGTGGTTGTCGATCATGGGTGTGTGTAAAGTGATCACTCAATCAGCTTATGACCGGTCGTAATCCCTGTAAATAGCTTTACATCCATATTTTGCTTTATCTCGTTTTAACCGACTATTTCGGATTTTGATCGACTATCCAGAGTAATTTAATTTAATTTTAGGCAATTTCAATTTGTATTTTAACTGAAAATCAATTTGATATTTAATTAGATGAAATCAGATTTTTTATCTGAATATTTACATTAAAAATAAGGTTTTATTTGGTAAATATACCACTGTTTCTGAAAATGTGTACCATTTAACGTGTAAAACTTAAATTTAAAAAAAAGATGGATATTCAAACGAAGTGACTGCCGAATAGGCAGAGAGAATAGAACGCCACGCCACTCTGTCTTTGCAAACATTCTTCTCCTCTTCCACGTTCAAGCATCTCCTCATACATACCCGCCGATTATTACGACTCCTAACCTGACCACTTTCAAGTATTTGGCATACCCGATCGTGCCATGTCTTTCTCGGTAATTTAATGAAATTAATATTTACAAATGAATCCAGCTACAATTAATGTGACAATTAGTATGACGCATGCTATCGTGCGTCATAATTACGCATATTATTGTATAATTATGACGCATGTCATGAGCGGAACGCACCTGGAACGTGGCCGGTGAAAAACGCCTGTGGGTGTATAAATTGATTTTTTATTATCTTGGCTATTGGAAAAATGCTAAATGCCATCGTTAGTCAGGACGCGATTACCGTCTGCGGAACACGGACGCGAGAGTACGAAACATTTTTCAATTTGAAAAATGACCGAGTCTTTATTATTTTTTTTCAATTCAAATGGTCTGCCATTTCTTCAGATTGTGCCAATAATGAAAAATAATAACACATTTTATTCTTCAGGTGTATATACATCTAACTAACTAACCATCACGCCGCTTCCCCGCAGAGGTAGGCAGAGAGAACGAACGCCACACCACTCTGTCTTTGCAAACATTATTCGCCTCTTCTACATCATGCATCTCCTCATACATACGACTATTACGACTCCTGACCCGGCCGCTTTCAAGTATTTGACATACCTGATTGTGCCCTTTTGTTTTCATTTATTAAGAAATTTAACAGAACATCACCATAAATACATTTACAATAATGAATAACAAATAAAGCAGGTAATTGTAACATCCCAATTACAAAATTTCACAAATGCTAAATGAGTTCAAAGTAAACAGCAAGAAAAAAATGTAGAAAAAGTTAAGGAGATTAATAGGCAGACTTAATTTAGAGCTTAAGTAAAAAAAAATATATTTAAAATAATAAATAGTTATAAGATGTAAAAGTTGAGAAGAGCAATAAAGTAAAAATAAGTGCTATAAGGCAACAGTAAAAAAAACAGTAAACACATAAAACATACGCAACAGATACGTAGCTATGTGTGTAATAAAATACCAAGGTACCTACCTATACATTTTGTTAAGTACTTACGTATAGTACCTACATAAAACAGATCTACCACCAGATGTCGCATGCGTCGCACTGAATAAAACAAAAGACATCAGATAGAAAAAATATAATGTTCTGATGAACTGTCAGAATCAGATGGATAGATAGATCGAAAAATATTGTAAAGATTAATTAAGAATAAACTTTAATTTAAAAGCAACACATTTTTTATTTTATTATTATACACCCACTTTACATATAATTTACACCCAATTTACAAAGAAAAATATTACCACGTTATATATATATATATATATATATATATATATATATATATATATATATATATATATATATATATATATATATATATATATATATATATATATTTATATATATTTATAAATATATATATATATATATATATATATATATATATATATATATATATATATATATATATACTACTTATAAAGGTTATAGGTCCTTCTATCCTTGGTAACATCACCCAGGCCATGCCTAACTACTAATCCCTTTCATTGTCTTCACAAGAGCTCTTCTAAAAAAACGGTGGTGATTTTACAAAGTTGTATTTATTTAGATTGGCAGTGACAGGGATATTGAAACCTTCTAAATGTAAATTAGCAGTAAAATCACTTTACAATTTGTTTCACATTTTCTATAAATTTTGAAAGTTAGTTCATTAGAAAAATGCTTTGCAAGAGAAAGTGTGTCAGGAAGCCTAGATGCTTCTGTATCAGATCTGAGAATGTGGTGGAATAGCTTTCATACCATGCTTTCGAATCATGTTCTGCAGCATCCATGAGTTCTTTGGTCTTTCTCTAGATGTCTTCTAAGAAGATGCAGTCCTATGTGCTCATACCATCTCAATCGCCTTTTCTCTACCTTACTATTGATGCCCGTTACACACGGGCTTCCACGTAAACGTGAACTCTTTATTTGGCTTCTATGGAATATTTCGTCTTCTACAAGATCTCAAAATTTCCTTCAACAATAATTATTTATTTTATGACAATTAATGAAGGATTAAGACATTTATTCAGAAATTTATCAGCCTTGGAACTTAATTACAGAAACCCAGAGAATTTCTGTGTTCTTCATTGTAGAAATCTGACCTGAATTATGTTAAAACTTTTAAATTTCGTTCTAGAAATTCGTAATTACGATACTTGGGCCAGGGTTGTACAGTCTGCGGCCTACAAGACGCAAATGGCCCATTGTCAACTATTTAGTGCGGTCCATTTTGCGAGAAATTTCAATTTCATAAATTTGTTAGTCTTAATTTTAAGATTCAATAGTCGTTTCATCTTTGATTTTAATCTTTCTACAGTTCACTTAATTTTCATCTCGAAAATTTCAAATCACGGACATATTTCACATTTTAGTTGTCACTAAAAACTAATATCAAATGAACCATTACATTGTTTATATAAATAAATAATAAATATAAATATTTAAAAAATATATATATTATCATTCCCTAGGTGGAGCATAAAGAGTCCACAAACTGTCTCCAGGCTTTTCTGTCGGCTGCTAGCTCCCTTGCTTCCTCCTAAGTCATATCCGCATCCCGAAGTTCTGACGAGAACTGCCTACGAATTGTCAACAGTGGTCGTCCTGGGCGGCGCGAAGTACATGGCCAAGCCAACTGAATCGCCTTTTCTTGACGACAGTTGTGACCAAGATTTGCTGCGTCCTATGCCTTATCTCTTCATTCCTCATAAAGTCAAACCACCGCACGCCTAAAATTCTCCGCAGACACCTATTCTCAAAGGTTGAAACACGGCTGCTCTGGGCCCTTGTAAGGTGCCACGTTTCACAGCCGTACAAGGGAACAGGAGCGATGCAGGCGTATATATATATTTGTATATATATATATATATATATATATATATATATAAATACATATATATATATATATATATATATATATATATATATATTATATATATATAAATATATATATATATATATATATATATATATATATATATATATATATATATATATATTTATATATATATAAATATATATATATATATATATATATATATATATATATATATATATATATATATATATATATATATATATATATATATATATCTATATATATATATATATATATATATATATATATATATATATATATATATATATATATATATATATATATATATATATATATATATATATATATATATATATATATATATATATATATATATATATATATATATATACACATAAATATATTATATCAAAGGGTCGAATATGCTGAAAGCAACCTGGAATCAACCCTTTAATCCGCATTGCGGGAAAATTTCAAAACAATACCGATAAAAATGTTTTTAAAATTTTATTTGTCATAAACAATACAATTTGAGGGGTAATTATCGATAAAGATCGACCCTCTCCAAATTTTTCATTGTAATATATCTTTTGTCTAATTTTAAGGGTGTTTTTTTTATTGTTGTTTGATAATATCCGCAAATTTTTCTTTCTCTTCTTTTTGGAACCATTAATTTGGCACTTTTATCTTTTTCTTGCCTTTATTCGCTTGTGCATTTGATAATACACGTGATACTTATATTACCATATTTTTTTGTTGATAAGACTTGAATTTATGCACAAGGTTTATCAATCGATCAGCGTTTCTTGGATTTTTGTTTCTTCTAGCTTAAAAGAAATATGCTTAATCTTTGTTGGGAAAAGGAAGGATAATCTAGTGTAGACCAATCAGTAACTTGTCAGCATTTGCTCGTTGCTGGGAGGAAACCACGTTGCACTCCTCAGGAGAAGCCGGACTGTTGACTGTCATCAAATGATATACATAGTGTTTTTTTTAGAGGTATACAAATTCAAATTTCCATCTATAAATTGATGGTGGCACCCAACGTCTGGTATGTTATGCCATATTGTTGAAACCACATCTCTGTCACATCAATGCCATTCAACTGAGGTACGAAAAGTCAGTAATCATGGTTCTGTAAAGCTCTCCATTGACCGTAATATTCTGGCCGGCATCGTGTTAAAAAAAAATGGGCCAATGATTCCGCCTGCCCATAAAGCACACCAAACAGTGACTTTAAATGGATGTAAGGGCCTCTCATCAAAGGCTTCTGGGCTTTCTCCATTCCTATTTCGGCAATCCTGCTTATTGACATAGACATTTAACCAAAAATTTGCCTCATCAAAGAACAAAACTTGCGTTGAAAAAGAGGATCACGCTGAATATTGTTTTCGGCCCATTCACTGAACCTATGACACACATAATAGTCATTCAATCTATTCATGGTGAAACGGCAAAACGTACTGACTACAAATCAACTGTTAACTGTCAAATTTATGTATTTCTGTAAAATCAAATCAAATCGGCTGTATTTTTACGGACTGTCAAAAGAAACTCCTATATATTATATATCCCTCACTCCTTTCAAGAACGTCATAAATCAAAAAAACTTGATTTTTCAGGAGAACGATTTTAATGTTTAAAAATATAATACAATATATTAAAAATAAATATCAAGCCACTTATTAAACTTTTTACAGTGCAACAGATCTTTTTAGATAAAACCTGAAGGTTTTTTCTCCACTTGAAAAATATTTAGTGTATTTGAAAACATAACAAAACAATACCTTTTCTTCAAAACGACACTTTCTGCCCTGTAGCGGGTAAATATTAAGTAAAAAATATGCCTTTTATGCTGGGATATAGTACATTTTATGGGCATTCTGAAAACATGCACAACTGAAAATTTACGATTTTTGATTTATGACGTTCTTGAAAGGAGTGAGCGATATATGATAAATCTCATGACGCTTTATGTGTGATTTCACTGGAGCCATCTTTGATTGGACTGAGAAAACTATTTTTATTTAGCAGAACAAAAAGAATGTGTTATTTTAAATTGTGTCATTTCTTTATTCATAAAATGTCAGTTTCCAGTTTTGATAGCTTCTGCAGTAATAAGATTACATTTTCCGTTCCATTTCCGGTAGAAATCAAGGAAGCAATACGACGTACTTATGTGACATGGCAAGTTGTGTCGCAGGGTGCAATCGCGGCTCAAAGCGCATTCCATTTAACTGCAGTATTCAATTTAGAGTCCAGCGCAGTACAGTTGCTATAATTCCACTTCAAACACCTCACCCTGACGCTTGGATTGGCTTTCAGCCAATAATATCATATCTAGCGTCCGCAGGACGAACAATGTAACTTGTTTCACAATATTTTAAGTATCCAAAACTATGTTCAGAAATCTGGGTATTGTCCACTTGGGAATCAAGTTATAACTAACTAACTAACTAACCATCACGCCGCTTCCCCGCAGGGGTAGGCAGTAGGCAGAGAGAAAAGAGCGCCACACCACTCTGTCCTTGCAAACATTCTTCGCCTCTTCCACGTTCATGCATCTCCTCATGCATACCCGCCGATTGTTACGACTCTTAACCTGACCACTTTCAAGTATTTGGCATACCTGATCGTGCCATGTTTTTCTCGGTCTTCCTCTGCTTCTTTTCCCGCTAACTTTCGCCTCATAAATTTGTTTTACCGTTCTTTCCTCACTCATTCGTTCTACATGTCCAAACCATCTCAACACACCTTTCTTCATTTTATCGATAATGCTCATCTCAGCTTTGCATTCCTTCCTTATTTCACTATTTGCACATCTATCATACATCGTTTTGTCACACATTCTTCTGAGAGATCGCATTTCGACTGCATTTAGTCTACTTTCATCCTTCTTTTGCCAACTACATGTTTCACTTCCATACATTAGAGTTAGAACCAGGACCATATGTATATATTTATATATAAATCCAAGTTACCTTGTTTTCTTTCTGCGCCTTTTCAGAATAGTTCTTCCTCCCATAAAAGCTTCTCGACCAGCTCCCCGAAGCTTTTGAAAACCATGTTTAGAATCCGCGCTCAGTCAGTGCGCCCGATTAGGAGCCGTAAACGAATCACTCTGGTACTTTCCGTCGCAAATAGACGGATTTTATGTCGCTCCGTGTCGCTTCGTGTCGCACAGTGGACGGTCACCTTAAATATAAAATGACGGCAAGTTGAGTAAAAGGGACCACAGGCTTTTTTTTTATTTCTATGGGTGTCTCAACTTGATATGAAACGTCTATCTTTTATGTAAGAAAGAAGATGAAAGTCTAATGCACCAATAATACCTGTCATATCTTTGCTGTATTTGGGGTTTTACAACATTTATAGAATAACAAATTACAGTAGAAAGGTTTTACAATAAAATAATTCTCTTGACACCTTGAATCACTAGAACATCACTAGAGACATCTATTGGTGAGATGAAAGAAGCTTCCTATTGAGCAGAAACTCTTTTATAAGTATGTGAGGTACGATTCCTGGATTATAATCACATACGAGTACATGAGAAACGCCAGAAAATATAATTTTTATTTTTATTATTTTAGGTTATAATTTGACCAGTTAATTTATTGACAACATTTTGAGTGTGAAGATGGAAAATAATTCTTATTATTGGAGATAATCCAGAGTTGTGAACTTCATCTCTACTTAGGTGTCAAATATCGCTCACTCCTTTCAAGAACGTCATAAATCAAAATACTTGATTTTTCAGGAGAACGTTTTTAAAGCTTAAAAATATAATACAATGTATTAAAAATATATATCAAGCCACTTACTGAACTTTTTACTGTGCAACAGATCTTTTTAGGTAAAACCTGATGGTTTTTTCTCCATTTGAAAAATATTTAGTTAATGAAAAAAAAATAAACAATACATTTTCTTCAAAATGAAAAAACAACACTTTCTTCCCTGTAGCGGTTAAATATTAAGTTAAAAATATGCCGCTTTTGCTGGGATATAGTAAATTTTCTGGGCATTCCGAAAACATGCGCAACTGAAAATTGATGATTTTTGATTTATTACGTTCTTGAAAGGAGTGAGCGATATCTTATATTCATCTCTTTCTATGTTAAGATGAAAAAAAAATTAAAAAGACTCATATTTGGAGATAATCCAGATTTGTGAACAAGTGTTGAAAACACTCGAAACGTTTTAAATTATTGACTTTGTTGGTTAATTTTTATCTACGCTTGTAGTAAACGGAGTCAAGTCTGCATAATTTGTAATTAGATCATAAAACCAGATATTTCATCTCATGCAAGACTAAACTTTAGATTCAGTACAAAGGCAGACGGTGTAAACAACATTGTATGCCAAAAGCCATTACTGTTTAGACTCTAAACACTAGCTTACCCACACGAATGTCTATAAAATAAAGACCAGAACTTTTTGACAGAATAATATAACCACATTGCCTGGCAACAGCAAATAACGAGTAATTGTAATTCTGTGAGACCAATTGTTCTTAAAAGTTTAGGACAACATTTAGCGTGTGTCCAAATACTTGTTCACCAAATCTGGATTATCTCCAATTACATGAGTTATTTTCATATAATTCTGGGCATTTACTGTAATTTTTGATAATATAGATTTTGTGAACAAGTATTTGGACACATTCAAAATGTTGTAAATAAATTATATGGTCAAATTATAAGCTTAAATAATATTATTTTTTGACATCTCATTAAAGATGAAGAAGAATATAGAAGTCTGGGCATTTACGGGGCTGACGACCGTCATCGGCTGGTTTAAGTGATCACTTTACACACGTGTAACATTCACCAATTCTAACCATTATTGACAACCACACTACTCAAATTCTTGGAAGTTCTTTATATATGAACCAATTTAGAAACCTTGTTCTTGAATCACTAGAACTTCACTAGAGACATCTATTGGTGAGATGTAAAGAAGCTTTTTATCAAGCAGAAACTCTTATATTAGTATGTGAGGTCCAAATCCTGGATTATAATCACACACATGAGAAACGCCAGAAAATACCATTTTCATATTTATTATTTAAGCTTATAATTTGACCAAAATTTAAGCTTAAATAATAAATATATAAATTATATTCTTTGGCGTTTCTCATGTGTGTAATAATTATCTAGGATTCGGACCTCACGTACTAATAAAAGAGTTTCTGCTCAATAAAAAACTTCTTTTCATCTCACCAATAGATGTCTCTAGTGAAGTTCTAGTGATTCAAGAATGTTTCAAAATTGGTTCATATATATAGAACTTCCAAGAATTTGAGTAGTGTGGTTGTCAATAATGGGTAGAATTGGTGAATGTTACACGTGTGTAAAGTGATCACATATCAGCCTATGACGGTCGTCAGCCCCGTAAATGCCCAGAATATTCTTCCTCATGTTGGTTGAGTATAGTAAAAATAATATGGTAATGAAGGTGTTTGCAGGATTATTCTTGATTAATTAATATTTGCTAACAAAATCCACATTTCAAAGTAATTTCAAAGTGAAAATGTAGGAAGGAGTATCGCTAAATAAAGATGTAAATACAGCTTCACGAATGTTCCCAACGAGTCCTTAAGAGATGAGGGTAAACTTGAATCCTGTCGGTCCGGGGGCAGTAAATCCTTGCAGCCTTATTAAATATTAACTTTGTGTTTCCTCTGTGCTTGCTAAAGCGAACTTGGATTACAATTTACAACATTAAAAGGGTGATTCGCACATAACGTAACATCATCGTATTAAGGCAGATCCTGCATATTAGAACACGGCTTGATGTAAAGTTTTTCTCTGTATTTACCACATGTTCTTGCGGCTTGAACTAACTTTGTCGTTTTTCTTTCCATCAAACACGTGTTCTTATTATTTAACAAAGTTAATGCAACCTCTTAAGGTGGATACTGACCGGGGTACTTCTAGAAAATTTGGTGACCAATTTACATACTTGTATTTATTTAGATTGGCAGTGATAGGTAAATTGAAAGCTTTTAAATGTAAAATCACAGTAAAATCTGGATACAATTTCATATTGTTTCACATTTTCAATAAATTTCTCAACATAATTAAAAAAATTGCTTTACAAGAGCAGACCTGTCAGGAAGCCTAGATGCTTCTATATCAGATCTGGGCATGCGGTGGGACAGCTTTTAATGACCGGAGCATTTCGTCGTAACGTTACGTCATAACATCGCTCGCGGCGAGCATCAGCGAGCATCCCCGAAATTATGGATGGAGTGCTCGGCTCGCTGTACTGACTATACGAATGCTCGCATCGTAAGGTGTTACGTTACGACGAAATGGTCCGGTAAGTCTCCACCTTTACGTTCCGTAAACTAAATAATATATATATATATATATATATATATATATATATATATATATATATATATATATATATATATATATATAATATATATATATATATATATATATATATATATATATATATATATATATATATATATATATATATATATATATATATATATATATATATATATATATATATATATATATATATAAATATATATATATATATATATATATATATATATATATATATATATATATATATATATATATATATATATATATATATATATATATATATATATATATATATATATATATATATATATATATATATATATATATATATATATATATATATATATATATATATATATATATATATATATATATATATATATATATATATATATATATATATATATATATATATATATATATATATATATATATATATATATATATATATATATATATATATATATATATATATATATATATATATATATATATCTAGATTATCTTTAATGCTATGAGTTATTTTTAATATATTTTTTAGCCATCTCATAGATGAAGAAGAATATGGAAGAATTGCCTTTTATGGTTATTTTCGGGCGTTACTCATGCATGTGATTATAATCGAGGATTCGGACCTCACATACAAATGAAAAAGTTTCTGCTCAATAAAAAAGCTTCATTTATCTCACCATAGATGTATCTAGTGAAATTCTAGTCAACTCAAGCAATATGTTTCGAATTGAAACAATACATAGAGAAGCTCTAAGAATTTGATTGATGTGGTCGTCGTCGTTGATGTTAAATTAGCCTATGACGGTCGTAAGCCCCGTAATTGCCCAGACTTTTTTATTCTTCTTCATCTATGTTGAGATGTCAATAAAAATGAATATGATAAATTTACATTCATTTTAGAAAATAATTTGTTCAAATTTAATTTTAAAAAAAAAACAAATAAAAAAAACATTATTCATAGTGTTTACAAACTTCTCTGTAAAATTATTAAGAGGAAAGGATAATTACATTTAAGTCAGACTTAATTATAAATGTGTGTTTAAAATCATAATTCAAATTGCTGGAAATGCACGTAGATAAAAGCTTCTCAAAAGCTTCCAGCTTAAATTTAAATCACTACCGGAGAATGCTCGTATGCTTAGTTTATTAAGTACCAAGATAATTAAAACAAAGATTTTTTGCTAAAAAGTTTTGTTCTACTATTTTCAGGAATAATAAACATGTTTTACAACATTATAAATAAATTTAAAAAAAATTATATAAGATTCTTCACATTTTTTTAATATCGCTCACTCCTTTTAATGTTTAGAAATATAATACAATGTATGAAAAATAAATATCAAGCCACTTATTGAACTTTTTACTGTGCAACAGATCATTTTAGGTGAAACCTGAAGGTTTTTTCTCCATTTGAAAAATATTGAGTTTATTTAAAAAAAAAATTAAATAAATAATACCTTTTCTTCAAAATGCAAAAAAAAAACACTTTCTGCCCTAAAGCAGGTAAATATTAAATAAAAAATATGTCTCTTTTGCTGGGATATAGAACATTTTATGGGCATTCCAAAAACATACACAACTCAAAATTGACGACTTTTGATACATGATGTTTTTGAAAGGAGTGATCGATATGTGTGTTTAGTTTTATACATACAAATCATCGTTTGCTGACAGTAATGATATACGGATTAAAATATAACATTGGGATTAATTTTTGTTGTATATTTTTTTAAAAATCTTAAAATAAATTTTAAAACATCTCGGCGCAACGAACGCAATTAACAGTCTGCATTTGGATTTTTTCAATTTATTTTTTTAAGTTTTATGTTTTTTTTCAGAGTTTGACTCTCTCTGCACAACTGAAAATTTTCGATTTTTGATTTATGACGTTCTTGAAAGGAGTAAGCGATATGTCCAAATATTTATTCGCAAATCTGGGTTTCTCCCACTTATTAGGAGTCATTTTTACATTCTTTTTGATATCTCGTCAAAGCGGATGTCTGAATTTTTACGGAACTTGTGACTTGTAATAGGCTGATTATGTTATCACTTTATAAACAGTGAAATATTCCACCACATCACCATTTCTATCCATGATTGACAACCACACTTCTCAAATTTGGTTCATAAGTACAATATTTTTGTGTATTAATCCTTCGATTGACTATTTATTTTACGTGCGAGTTCTTAGTATCATCTATAATGGATTTGATTTAGATTTGTATGTATTGAGAATGAACCCTTATTTCTTTCAAAATAACTTAGGTGCTCAACTCAACCATACATAGTGCCGAGAACTCGCGTGTAAAAGAACATATCAATTGAATTATAAACGAATAAAATGGCTACTAAAACCAGGCAACGACGAGTCATAAACCCTGTTAATACTCAGACTTCTTCTTCATCTTTGTTGAGATATGAATAAAAAATCTTGAAATTGTAAAAGAAAAACACTTGTTTTTTAATATTATTTTTGACATCTCATCAAAGAAGAAGAAGAATATGGAAGTCTAGGCATTTACGGAACTGACGACCGTCATAGGCTGGTTTAAGTGATCACTTTACACACATGTAACATTCACCAATTCTACTCATTACTGACAACCACACAACTCAAATTTTTGGAAATTCTATATATCGCTCACTCCTTTCAAGAACATCATAAATCAAAAATCGTCAATTTTCAGTTGATCATATTTTCGTAATGCCCAGAAAATGTACTAAATCCCAGAAAAAGGGGCATATTTTTAACTTAATATTTACCCGCTACATGGCAGAAAGTGTTGTTTTTGTATTTTGAAGAAAAGGTATTGTTTAATTATTTTTTATGAATAAACTAAATGTTTTTCAAATGGAGAAAAAACCTTCAAGTTTTACCTTAAAAGATCTTTTGCGTAGTAAAAAGTTCAATAAGTGGCTAGATGTTTATTTTTAAAACATTGTATTATATTTTTAAACTTTAAAAACGTTCTCCTGAAAAATCAAGTTTTTTGATTTATGACGTTCTTGAAAGGAGTGAGCGATATATGAACCAATTTTGAAACACTGTTCTTGAATCACTAGAACTTCACTAGAGAAATCTGTTGATGAGATGAAAAGAAGCTTTTTATTGAGCAGAAACTCTTATATTAGTATGTGAGGTCCGAATCCTGGATTATAATCACACACATGAGAAACACTTGTTTTTTACATTTAATATTATTTTATTTTAACAATTTATTTCATTATTTTTCATCATGTCTTACTACAAAGTAAATGCTGAAGCAATAAATAAAAAGTCTTGATATCTTACAAGTGGAACATATCTAGAAACTGTGAACAAAAAATTGGACACACAAAATATTGTAAAAAATAAGAATTTTTTCAAACCTCTTTGAATAAAAAAAACTACGGTTTTTAATTAAAATATTCCACTGACCAATTAAATAAGGTAATTTGGAGTACAACGAAGCTCATTGTATACGAAAAATAAAACTACTCAAATAAAATTCAAGGTATTTTCAGAGCAGGGGTGACCAACCTTTAATCGCGGTGATCTTAAAAAAAATATCAATTTAGTCGTAGTTTAAATGAAGTATTTGGTTAAATTTAATTTAAACCTAAGAATTTTTGTTAATTTTTAATTAAGAATTAAGTTTAGTTTCTAATTAAAAATGGAACTATCAAACCCCCCCCACATCGCACTACACGGCCAATCTTGAGGTAGACGACTCCTGGGTATACCACCAAAGAGATGGATTGTCAGCTAGGAATTATCATCGCAGGAGGCAAATCCCCCTAAACTGACGGACTGACGACCGTCATGGGCTGGTTTAAGTGATCACTTTACACACGTGTAACATTCACCATTCTACCCATTATTGACAACCACACTACTCAAATTCTTGGAAGTTCTTTATATGTGAACCAATTTAGAAACATTGTTCTTGAATCATTAGAACTTTACTAGAGACATCTATTGGTGAGATGTAAAGAAGCTTTTTACTAAAAAGCAGAAACTCTTATGGTATATGTGTAGTATGTGAGGTCCGAATCCTGGATTAAAATCACACACATGAGAAACGCCAGAAAATACCATTTTCATTTTTTAAGCTTATAATTTGACCAGATAATTTATTCCTGTAATTGGAGATAATCCAGATTTTGTTAACAAGTATTTGGACACACTCCAAATGTTGTAAAGAAACTAATTTATTTAAATTAAAAAAAAGATTATTTCTTCTCACAAACTAATGAAATATAACAAATTCTTTCATAAATACAACAAAATAATATGATTAAAAAATAACAATATTTTGAGTGTGTCCAAATACTTGTTCACAAAATCTGGATTATCTCCAATTACAGCAGTTACTTTCATATTATTTTTTGACATCTCATCAAAGATGAAGAAGAATATGGAAGTTTGGGCATTAACGGGGCTGACATTACATCTCACCAATAGATGTCTCTAGTGAATTTTTAATCAATGTTTTACTTTTAGTAAATACCACTATTTCTTAAAATCTACTGTGACACGTGTTTCGATGCATTCCGCATCATTTTCAAACACCGTATATTGTCACAGTAGATTTTAAGAAATAGTCACACGTGTCACAGTAGATTTTAATAAATAGTCGTATTTACTAAGTAAAACATTAATTAAAAATGTATAGATTTTACCACAAAGTGACTGCCGAATCAATTAATGAAAAGTCGCTTGTGAAGTTCTAGTGATTCAAGAACAAGGTTTCTAAATTGGTTCATATATACAGAACTTCCAAGAATTTGAGTAGTGTGGTTGTCAATAATGGGTAGAATTGGTGAATGTTACACATGTGTAAAGTGATCACTTAAACCAGCCAATGACGGTCGTCAGCCCCGTAAATACCCAGACTTCCATATTCTTCTTCATCTTTGATGAGATGTCAAAAAATAATATTAAAAAATAACAAGGTTGAAGCCTTGAGGATCCCTGATAATGGAAGTTGGTACATATTTTCTAGGGATATTTTTATATCTTGAAAGAAAATTAAGCCTGTTGAATCTCATAGGAAGAATAAAATACGTAGATATAAATTATACGGAGCACAGGAATTTTCTTTTCATTATTTCACAGATTTAAGGTACACACTTTGAAATTGAGTCGAAGAGTAATGGAAAAAAAATAGTACGCTCTTTGAACATTTTTTAAATGAGTTTTTTGTTATATTTATTATTGCAAGGGAGCTGGCAGCTGACAGAAAGGCCTGGAGACAGTTTGTGGACTCCATATGCTCCACCTAGGGAGCGGATATGGTTAATTATTATTATTTTTAACATTGTCTGCCTCCGTAGTGTAATGGTCAGCACGCTCGGCTACCGTTCTGGAGGATCCGGGTTCGATTCCCATGGGGGGTAAAATAAATATGAGTGATTTTTTCACTGTAATATTTATTCAATATTACCCTGGACTAATACCTGAAGCGGAGGGCTGATCACCTTTTCTTCATGTGTAAACGATCAAAATAACACTGCGTTTATATGACGCAGTGCCTTATGCACCATTGGGGTGTGGATAAGGGTTTTTTTATTATTTTTTTTATTTAGATCTTTCGTCTGCAGTGCAAAAGGGTTTGGATTTGACATACGGAGTATCGAAATGCGGTCATCGAAAAAAATGCCAATATTTAAAATAACTATTTAAAAAAAAAAAACTATTAAAGGTAGTACAATGATTTTGATCTCAAAACTTAATTTACCAACGAATTTTCGAAAGACTTACCGTAGAACGGGGTTACTTGAACTTTGATGTGTTACTTGAGCCCAGTACAATAAAATATATAGATCGTGGTATCGATCGAAATATCGTGACGGTAAGTGTCACCTGTCAGGGAAACAATGAATTATGTCGATACGTTCTTTATTGTAGACCAAATACAGATTTCAATCTTCCTTTTGCACTGGGCTCAAGTAACACATCAAAGTTCAAGTAGCCCCGTTCTACGGTACCTTCAAAACCAAACAAATTTGTGCTTATAGCAAAAAATATAAGAAATTAACAAATATATTCATAATTTCTGGATCAATCGTTTATTTTGTTTTCGATTATTTTGATTTTGATTATATTTACTACCAAACTCCGATTAGTTAGTTTTTCTATTGAGCTTTTGACTATCATCAACAGGCCTTCCATTCCACTGGAAGAAGGTTCGGTACTTTGTGTCCTAGCTTGATCTATGTTACCAATTTCCTTCACTATTTTTAACTACCTAACTAACTAACCATCACGCCGCTTCCCCGCAGGGATAGGCAGAGAGAATAGAGCGCCACACCACTCTGTCCTTGCAAACATTCTTCGCCTCTTCCACGTTCATGCATCTCCTCATGCATACCCTCCGATTGTTACGACTCCTAACCTGACCGCTTTCAAGTATTTGGCATACCTGATCGTGCCATGTTTTTCTCGGTCTTCCTCTGCTTCTTTTCCCGCTAACATTCGCCTCATAAATTTGTTTTGCCGTTCTTTCCTCACTCATTCGTTCTACATGTCCAAACCATCTCAACACACCTTTCTTAATTTTATCGATAATGCTTATCTCAGCTTTGCATTCCTTCCTTATTTCACTATTCCCACATCTATCATGCATCGTTTTGTCACACATTCTTCTGAGAGATCGCATTTCGACTGCACTATTTTTATCATGTATTTATTTATTTATTGAACGGCTAAAGCCTTTAACATAATACATATATACAGTGTCCAATAAAAAATACACTAATGAATACATTAATAGAGAAACAAAAAGTCTTACATATAAAATAATAATTAAATAACAAATAGTAAGCACCGGCACTGGTAAATACACATCTCCTTCACACACTATCAGCGAGCAGCGAGAGAGAGTGAAACACAACGTTTAAATTTATCCATTATAACATGGAGAAGAAATGCAGAGAAAGTACAGACTTCAAGGTGGATAACAATATATTAAATAAACCAGATACCAGAGTACCTATAATACCATAGATTCTTATGAACTATCACGGGTCCTATGTCGGATAGGTCCTCACCCAACTTCCTGCGTCGCGCCTCCAGCTGTTGTCTTGAAAGCTGAAAAGAGGAAAAGCATCAACAGGTGAGGGACATCTTGAGGTATCTCATCATCACACGTACAGCTGTCGATCTCGGAGCTCTTGAAACGATGCAGGTAGCTTATGAACCCACCGTGAGCCGTAAGGATTTGTGTAAGCTCAAAGCCAGGTTTCTGCAGTCTCCAAACTAGTAAGGATGTATAAGACCCTATCTTTTCATGATATCCTTAGATCTCTTTATGCCTGACTTGCGAGTTCTTCGTATGGTATATTGAAAGGTTTATGGCTTTGATATAAGTATATTAATAGTTCCAATTCTCGGAATACACGGTCTAGGCGGTCTCTCTAACGTCGTAAATATAAGCTCCAACATTTAGGTGAGGGGTTTTTACGAAGACTTGCGAATTAGTACATATTTGTTTTATTGAGATTCATTCCCCTTCTTAAGCTTTACACATATTATGTTAAATAATAGTGTCAATTCATGTCAATTCTGCCAGTGCGAATAGATTTTGTCTACATTTATCAACTTTATATTTGTAATATTCACCAATCAGTCCATGTTTTTCAAAATCCATAGTGATAGATTTTTTTAATTGTTCAGTTTCTTATACACACATTTCTTTCTCTATCTCTCTCTCTCTCTCTCTCTCTCTTTATGTCAGTCCTTCTTCTATCGTCTTTTCCCTCTAGACCTTTTAACTTCGACTCCTAGAGGGGTCACAGTAATCATATGTAATTAATTTTTCTAATAAATGTACAGTACATTAAATATCACCCTAGATTGGACTAACAATATTGGCTTCTAGTATAAAGATGATAGCCCTGTTTCCATGCGATGAAGTGCCTTATGCACCATGAGGATCGGAAAATGTATATAAGAATATATGTTTTGAAATAAGATTAATTATAATGTATTTTTTGGTCGTTTCAACGTCTGCCGTAACACTAAATCAACAGCTGGGAAAGATTCCTAGCCAAGATAAACCAGTGGCAATTCATTTCATCCCGTATCTACGGACAGTGTGATTCCTTACTCTGCGCCCGTTCAGCTTCCTAGAATCTTGGAGATTTCAGATTACAGCTTATTTAAACTCCCTAATCATTAACGGAAATTGTAAACACGTATTCTGGAACGATTTAATTGAATTGAATTTATTACAAATAAAACGCTGTGAGCAATGTTTAAGATTATTATGCTGTTGTAACTTTCAACAGATGGCACAGCCATTGTGGTCAAAAGTTGTTTTTAAAGATTTAAAAGTTTAGTCACGATTTCAAAACTAGCGGTAAATAACTGCAGAGAATTCAATATTTTTGAGAAACAAGTATATAATATGTGTATGTATAGTATGTATTTACATATAATTATATATATAAATATATATATATATATATATATATATATATATATATATATATATATATATATATATATATATATATATATATATATATATATATATATATATATATATATATTATATATATATATATATATATATATATATATATATATATATATATATATATTTATATATATATATATATATATATATATATATATATATATATATATATATACATATATATATATATATATATATATATATATATATATATATATATATATATATATATATATATATATATATATATATATATGATATAATTATGGATATCTCAATATAGATGACGTACTGAGGTGGAAATATGGAAGTCTGGATACTAACAGGACTTATCTATCACCTATCAGTGGCTGGGTTAAGTGATAACACTGAAAAATATTAACTTTTTTACCCATGACAGATGACCACATTCCACACACGGAGATATAGAAGTTTTCTTAAAAAGAAAATTTGAAACTGTTGATTTATAGGGTTTACGACCCTGCACACCATTTCAGTGCGGTTCGGGTAAAATAAGGACGATTATACCTAAATTATCAGTTATTTTTCATGCACACGAGTTTATCGAATTATTCGTTTAAGGTCTTATAAGTTGTCTGAAATATATATGGTAAAGGAATCCACACCATTTATCGATCAAGAAGATTACATACGTCTATTATTCTCAGCGCCTTCCTCTCAGTTTCACCATCGACTTTTCTCTATACACTCCTGGGATTCGATCCCGTAACCCATGTAATTGAAACAGACTGGGAGCACAAGATATATTAGAACAACGGATCAGATAAGAGAAAATACTGCAAAATGTATCGATAAAATAAATATACGGTTTATTTACAACATTTTGAATGTGTCCAAATACTTCACAAATCTGGATTATCTCCAATTAGGAATTGTTTTTATTATTATTTTGTTAACATCTCAACATAGATGAAGAAGAATATAGAATTCTGGGCATTTACGGGGCTAACGACCGTCATTGGCTAGTATAAGTGATCTAGGCCAAATTCTCAAAATCTCAAAATGTTAAATACACTACAAAGCAGAGGATGATAACCATGATTTTATAATATTTTTTTCTGACAATATTAATTTAATTAATTCAATTGAAATAGTAAATTATTACATGAAACTTGAGGTAAGGTTTTTAGTATGATTTTTTTTTATTTTGGTTATTAACGGCAACATTTGTAAAACAAAACATTGAAAGAATATACATTGACCAAGTCAATTATAGTTAACCATAGAAACATAAAGATTACTACAAAATATTTCATGTAGATCTAGCAAATGAACACGTGTTTTTAAGAGAAAATATGCATGTGTAAAGTGTGTAAGAGGGTGTGTGTATGTGTGTTTGCGTGTGTGTGTGCATTTTATATAATTTTATTATATAAAATGCAGTTCCACTAAAAAAAATTAGTACGAAATTTAATCTAATATTTTATTTTATAAAAAAAGTCACTTTAGAATTACTGATGGTAATTCTCAAGTAACTTTTAATCATAGTGCACAGTGGAGTCTTGGTACCAACCCTTATTTATGAGGCAATGAGGTGAGTAGCTCCAACTCTAATGTATGGAAGTGAAACATGGAGTTGGCAAAAGAAGGATGAAAGTAGACTAAATGCAGTCGAAATGCGATCTCTCAGAAGAATGTGCGACAAAACGATGTATGATAGATGTGCAAATAGTGAAATAAGAAAGGAATGCAAAGCTGAGATAAGTATTATCGATAAAATTAAGAAAGGTGTGTTGAGATGGTTTGGACATGTAGAACAAATGAGTGAGGAAAGAACGGTAAAACAAATTTATGAGGCGAATGTTAGTGGGAAAAGAAGCAGAGGAAGACCGAGAAAAACATGGCACGATCAGGTATGCCAAATACTTGAAATTGGCCAGGTTAGGGGTCGTAACAATCGGCGGGTATGTATGAGGAGATGCATGAACGTGGAAGAGGCGAAGAATGTTTGCAAGAACTGAGTGGTGTGGCGCTCTGTTCTCTTTGCCCACCCCTGCGGGGAAGCGGCGTGATGGTTAGTAAGTTAGTCAATGAGGTGAGAATGAGGAAAGAACGGTTAAACAAATTTATGAGGCGAAAGAAGTTGGAAATAGGAACAGAAAAAGACCAAGTAAAAAATTGACATGATCAAGTTTCGAATACTTAAGCGTAGTCAGGTCAGGAGTCAGGAGAATAATGGGCGAACATGTACGAAGAGATGCACAAATGTGAAAGAGGAGAAGAATGCTCTCATAGACAGAATAGTATGGCGTTCTATTCTCTCTTCCTACCGCTGCGGGGAAGCGGGCTGATGATTAATTAGTTATTATGATTGTGAATAAAGAAATTTTGCAAAATGATTTTCATTGTCCAGAATTTAACCCTTTGTCGTCCACACAGGTACTTGGAATCACGTATTCAATTCATCATTCGAACAAACCTTTAACCCTTTCACAGCAGCGATCAATCTTGTATTCGTTGATCTAACCCATTCGATGCGGATGAATAAATAATTCAAATATGTCATAAAGCAACGCCTACGCACGTAGCCAATAATAAATTATCAAGATTTTTTTACTGATGTCTAAACGTAGATGAAGAAGAATATGAAATTTCGGACATTCAACATAGAGAAGGATTAATATAGAAGTCTAAGTATTTTCAGGGCACGTGATCTGTCATAGGCTGGTTAAGTGATTACTTCACACGCGTGTAACATTCACCATATTACCCATGCTTCAAAACCACACTTCTCAAATTATCTGAGTTTTCATATTTTCTTCATCTTTGTTGAGATGTAAAAATAAAAAAAAAAACGCCCAGATGGAGAAAATCCAGATTTATGAACAAGTATTTGGACACACTCAAAATATTGTGAATAAAAGTAATTATTCACATTATAAGCTAAATTAAAAAATCATGTTTTCCGGCGTTTTTTAGTATGTAAAAACAATATTTCATAAAATCGTAAAATAGGATATAAAGTGATCACTGAAGCCAGCCCTTGACGGTCGTACACTTTGCAAATGCCCAGACTTCTAAATTCTTTATTTTTCTTCTATTTCATGATAACTTTTTTTTATTCCTCCAAATTGGAGATAATTCAGATTTGTGAATCTCTTGTACACAAAATTTTTGCTCAAAATTTTGTGAAAAAATTAACTTACTTACCATAACACCGTTTCCCCACAGGGGAAGGCAGATATAATAAAGCGCTACACCAATCTCTCAGCAAAAAAGGAGTATAAAGTGATCACTTCATTTCATTCAAACCCTTATCCGCACCCCAATGGTGCATAGGGCACTGCATCATATAAACGCAGTGTTATCATGATCCTTAACACATGAAAGAAAGGTGATCAGTCGTCCGCTTCAGGTACCAGTCCAGGGTAATATGGAATAAATACTAGAGTGAAAATTGCTTTTATTTATTTGACCATTCCTGGGAATCGAACTCGGGACGGTAGACGAGCGTGCTAACCATTATACTACGGAGGCGGACACCTAAAAGTCAGGTCGTATGCCGTGGGATGCTCAGACTCTCTTCTTCTTCCGTATATAAAGGAAATATGTTTCATTTCAAGTTGAGACACCCATAATACTTTGGTAGGATGTTTATAAAACGTCTGTGCACATCTGAAAACTAAATTCCCGTATTTCATATTTCTAGGCAAATATTAAATTTCTCAGAAACCGTTTTCACATTTGAATATTTATCTGAGAAAGGAATGCAGTTTGCTTGTACCCGTGATACTGAAAATTTTCATTTCAATTTAAAACATTTTATTATTTTTTTTATTTAAATTGAACTAAAACATTTTGAGTGTGTCCACTTACTTGTTCACAAATCAGGATTATCTTCAATTACAAAAGGGTTAAATGTTTTTTTTTTCATCTCACCAATAGATGTCTCTAGTGAAGTTCCAGTGATTCAAGAACAATGTTTCGAAATTGGATCATATGTATAGATATAGAACTTCCAAGAATTTGAGTAGTGTGGTTGTCAATAATGAGTAGAATTGGTGAATGTTACACGTGTATAAAGTGATCATTTAAACCAGCCTAGAAAAATGCCCATGCTTTCATATTCTTGTTCATCTTTGATGAGATGTCAAAAAATAATAAAAATTATATAAAAGTAGATTTTTGACATCGCAATATAGATGATGAGGAATATGAAAGTCTGGGTATTTACAGAGCTTACGACCGTCATAGACTTGGTTAAGTGATCACTTTACAAAAGTGTAATATTCACCAATTCTACCTATGATTGACAACCACACTACTCAAATTCTTGGAAGTTCCAAATATATGATCCAATTTCTAAACATTGTTCTTGAATCACTATAACTTCAGTAGAGACTCAATTTTTGAAACTTCTATATATCACTTATATTGTATATAACTTCTATTTTGATCAAACTCGTGACCTAGTATATGTGAGTTCACGGCAGCCATCTATGTTGGAATTGGGAAAGCTTTTATTAAGCAAAAACTATAATGCCTATCTCAGCCATGCATTCTTACCTTATATCAATTCAAACATCTATCATACGCTGTTTTTCCCCACATTCCACACAGTTAGAAACATAAACCAAGAAAAGGTTACGACTTCCATTCGAATCGTGTAACCGATTAAGTACCGGTTACCGATTATTCACATCTCTAGTAGATTAAAAAGACGAATATTTTTTTCTTTCTAGATATTTACTCCTAAAATTGCTTCAATGTGTATTTAACCTTCGCGAAAATATTACATAATTCCTTCAAACATTTCTTACATATCAACAAAATATGTAAAAAATATTATTATTTTGATAAAAGCAAATCTAGGATTAACATAACTTCGAAATAACTGGATTAATTTACAGGAATATATTTTTTTCTGGATTTCTTTCAATTAAATATATTAACCATTTTTGTTTTCCTATTATTCTTTTATCAATCTATATAAATAAAAATGTAAAAGTCAGTTTGTTCAAAATCTCACATCTCCTCAAGTTATCCTCCGATTGCATTGAAATTTTGACACAACGTTGCATTTGCAAGTTGTGCACTAACCATTACGCCATTTACCCGCAGAGGTAGGCAGAGAGAATAGAACGCCACACCAATCTGTCTTTGCACACATTCTTTGCCCCTTCCACATACATGCATCTCCATATACATACCCGCCGATTATTCCAACTTCTGACCTGACCACTTTCAAATATTAGAAATACTTGATCATATCAAGTTTTCTTCAGTCTTTCTCTGCTTCTATCCTTAACAACATTTGTTTCATATTTTTTTCTACTATCTTTTTTTCAAACTTTATAAAATAAAACAACTTTGTTTTAGCCACTTTTTATTGGTACACCTTTTCCAACTGGTTTCGACAAGAACCTTGTCATCATCGGGGTTTATGTACTTATTCTAAAACATTGAAATAATACTAAGGGAAGGGTAATTAATTAAAAACTATGAGTATTTCAATGTTTTAGAATTAGTACATAAACCCTGAGGATCACAAGGTTCTTGTCAAAACTGGTTAGGAAAAGCGAACCAATAAAAAGCGGTTAAAACAAAGTTGTTTTATTTTATAAAGTTTATAAAATGTGCCACAAAGTATCTGCGGAAAACATTCAAGATTTTTTTTTCATTCATTCGATTCACATACCCAAACCATCTCAAAACACTTTTCTTTCCATCTATCTCTCACTTTAAATCTCTCTTATTATTTTTTTAAAGAATTTTCACTTCTATCACGTGTACGGTGCTGCAAGCGCAGTTTTATTTTTAACGGACTACCCGTTAAAAATTTACATTTTAAATGGAAAATTAAAAGTCGACATAGGGAATTTAAAATGGATGATGCTTAGTGTAAAATTATTCCAACTCAACCTGCCACCATTCCCAGTGGACTAGCGCTGCGAGTCCATTAACATCGATAAGTGCACTGGGCTGATCTAGTAATTTTATTAAAGCCCTGAGTGAAAAATTCAATTTGATAATTGACAAATATTGGCCTCGAATATTTTACTTTTCAATCTAATTATTAAATTTTTTAATTTGTTGCTGACGGAGGTTAGAAGTCAAAATAAAATATGGAACAAAGGCAAAATAAAGGAATGAATGGGTGATCATTCAAGAGTTTATATTCTTAATTTTTCTATCTTTTTTGGGTGTATATTAGGTTAAAATGGTTGAAAACAATAAAAAAATGAATTCAAAAGAACTCCACCGACAAGACGCACAAGGTAGCTTGGTGGGTCTCTGCAAAAAAAAATTATAAATATGTTTAAAATTGTGATTTAAATAAATGAATACATTTTAGATTAATGTTAGTATCATATTTCAAACAATAAAATTAACCTCAATATACCGATTTTTCAAAACGACTGGAGATTCGTTATATTGTGGTTCCACTGTAGTGTGTTTTACAAGGAAATCGTTGTAAAGTTGTATATTATAGTGATGGTAAGCTTGATAATTTGTATCTTCAACATTAATCCTGTATTAAATCATATTAACTAAATTTTATAATATAATGAAATTATTATATTAAAGACGGTACAATGATATCCAACCCGTTATGTACGGTGTGTCGAGATAAGCCACAAATAATGATTTAGGGACTATAAATACCCCAAAAAATCACACGTTATTTGTCAATATCTAACTTTAAACTTACAATCTTAACAAAGAAAACTGTTTTTTTTTATAATTAATATTTTGAGTGTGTCCAAACACTTCACAAATCTGGGTTTCTCCACTTACAAGTTTTTTGTATATTTTTGACACCAGATGAAGGAGAATATGGATACCTGGACATTTACAGGGCTTACAACCCGTCATAGGCTAATTAAGTAATGCAACTACTACTACTTCTATGTACAACGTCATGAGATTATTGATTTATCGCTCACTCTTTTCAACAACGTAATATATCAAAAAACATGCTTTTTCAGGACATCGCTTTGTAAGTTTAAAATATAATAAAATGTATTAAAACATCACGCCACTAATTGAACTTTTTATTGTGAAACAGATCTTTTTGGTAAAACCTGAACGTTTTTTCTCCTTTTCAAAAATTTTTAATATATTCAAAAAAATAACTAAACAATACTTTTATTACGCCCTGTAGCGGGTAAATATTAAGTTAAAAATATGACGCTTTTGTTGTGATATAGTACATTTTCTGAGCATTCCGAAATTATGAACAACTGAAAATTGACGATTTTTGATTTATAACGTTGTTGAAAGGAGTGAGCGATATGTCAAAAACATTGTAAAATAAATGTAACGGATTAAAAAAAATTGGAAAGTGTAGTTGTCAATGGTGAATGTGTGTAAGTGATCACTGAACCAGCCTATGACATGTCGTTAGACCTGTAAATATTGAGACTTCCATATTGTGCCTATCTTTGTTGAGATGTTAAAAATGTTTAAATATTACCTATCTGAATAATAATCTGAAGGATAACTTGGGGTCATACGGTCCCCCATATAAGACCAAGTTGGTTAAGGAAACGTATCTTGAAGATTAATTATTGTAACAAGGATTTGTAAAGACGTGAGGTGTGTTTTGTGTCCTTATGAGTATTTATGCGTTATTATCTGTTTACTTCAGCTTAGGAAGCTCGTATTAAATTTCTCCTTACGAGAGGATAGTTTCCCCCTAGTTTTATTCCCATGTAATGTTTCAAAAGCAAGGAGATTTATACGTATTAAATAATTAATAATCTTATATTTATGCCAATCATTCCGATAGTTCTCATTCTGCAGTCATTTTTAATTGACGTTTCAATTAGTAAATACCGACACGTATTTTGATGCATGCAGTAAAAAGTACGGATAGGTTTATACTATCCGAGTGAGAACAGGTTGTACAATTTATGGATGTGAAGGAAGTGAGGAATAGGAAGAGTGTGGCGTTCCATCCTCTCTGTCTACCCCTTCGAGGAAACAGTGTGATGGTTGAAGCAGTAGTAGAATTAGTCTGTTATATGTGGGTGCTTTGAATAACAGACGAGCGAGGTAAATAGGTAATTAATTTTTCTTTTAATTATGAACACATTGTTTTCCAAGAAAAGCGTGCATTTTTCATGGTTTTCAGTGCTGAAATAGTATAATGGCGGTTAGACTCTGTGTGGAGTGTTCTTTCAACAGGCTTTTTACAATAAAATTTTATGTAAAGTATTAAATGTTAACCATATTCGACCAGAGAAGCCACATATAACCGGCACCCAAACTTTACAACACAAAAAATAATGTTTGTATACGCCTTCGTAATGGTCAGCACGCTCGGCTACCGTTTTGGAGGTGCCGAGTTCGATTCCCAGGCGGGGATCAAATAAATATAGGTGATTTTTTCACTCTAATATTTATGCAATATTTCCCTGGAGTGCTACCTGAAGCGGAGGGGTGGTCACTTTTCTTTCATGCGTTAACGATCAAGAAAACACTGCATTCATATGACGCAGTGCCCTAAGTATTGAATAAAATAATAATAAATAATAAAATAATTACCTCCGCGAAATAGTTGACTGCACAAAATAAGGGTTGATACGGCGTTCGCTTTTCATTGCAAGCAACCCCTCGTGATAGGGAAGAACTAGTTCATTTAGTTACGTTTGTTACTCGCAGGACGGGTAGTTACTTTACCCGAGTCTGCTCGATTGTATACTCCGTTCGAATATTTCCCGGGTAAAATGATGACTATTATTATTACAGTAGAGCCTCAATATGACGGACTTATTGGGGGAATTGGTGTCCGTTAAAACCAAAAGTCCGTTGAATAAAAATAAGTTAAAAAGAAATTTATATATACAATACATTTAGATACAGGGTCATTCATTTTCCAGTTTCGAAAAAAAAAGCTAAATAAAACACACACAGCGATACATTTTTTATGAAAATTTTAATTCATTATACATATAATGTTTGGACTTTGCCATTTAGTGTGAGAACCAACATCATTCAAATGGCACCACGAAAAGATTCAATGCTCTTTTAAGGTCATTTTTAACCACTTTTTCGTACATTTCGGGGGGTTTCTCGGCCATAACTTGAGTAAAGTTGGTTTTAAATGCATCTAGAACTCGGAGATTATTCGCATAAACATGGTCATTTACGTAGCTTCACAGAAAAAAATTCTAACGGAGTCAAATTGCATGATTATTTTAAATTGCATGATAATTAATTTATTTATGAATTATCTTGAAAATTTAGAAATCCAAAAAAACCTGAATTCTAATAATAATTTATTAAATAATATATTGTTTCAAAATTCTTCACCATTGCTTTCCATTTTTCCTTTGTTTTCAAACTCCGTCCCTTGACTAACCCCTTCCCCTTACTTTCCCCTCTCCTTATTTTGAAAACAATTTTATATTTTATATTTTAGTTATTATACAGACCTGAATGATGGAAGTTTAACTTCTGAAACATGTAGTCTATAATAAAACTCAAGTGGTAAATAACGAAGTGTTTTCTTTAATCATTGTAATTTAAATATATGAAAGAGTCAGAATGATCAGCAGGTATTGTCTAATGGTTAGTGTGTTTAACTACCGGACTGGTGGTTCCGTGTTCGATTCCCAGAGGGAAGTGATAAAAAATGTTAGTGATTTTATACTCTAATCTTTATTTAATATTACTCTGGACTCGCCCCTGAAGCGCAGGGGTGATCATCTAGCCTTTAGCAACGGTCAAGATAACACTGCGTCAGTACGAGGCAGCACCCTATGCACGATTGGGTGCGGATCAGGTTAGAATATGTATGAGATACACGTATGTAGAAGAGAAGATTTTTTCAAAGACATAGCTGGATCTATATTTGCCTATCCGTGCCAAAAAACGGGATGTTGATAAGTTTTTTTTTAAATAATAAAATCTAATCAAATATATAAAAGGAAGAGAAAATAATTCTGGAGTTTAGATTATTTTTATTTAAAAAAAAACACTTAAATATTCTTTGTGAACTTGTGCGTTACTTCTTTCTATTCAACGCCTAAAGAAAAGATCATTTCAGAATCTCTTCAAGTATTTCAAAAATTCAATACTCAACACTTCTTTTGACTTCCTATTGTGTAAGTCTGTTTATACAGGGGGTTCGAAAATCACAATGTCGAACTCATGAATCAAATAATTCTTTGTATCCATTATTTACGTCGAAACCATTGTCAAAATCTATGATTTAAAATAACTTTACTTGTGAAAATGTGACTTGTTCAATATCAGAAAAAATACGAAGAAACTTTGAATGAAAATGTTAAGTATATTAGATGAATACGAATCAAACTTTTATAAAATCTAGATATAAGTTTAAATTGGTGATATTATTTAATTTATTGATTTGGTAGTCACTTCATGGTAATATCTATCATTATCAAATATGTATATTATTTTATTCTATCATTATCAAATATGTATATTTATTACGGTTTTTAAGTTTTACTCGGTAAATACCACTAGTCACTTCATGGTAATATCTATCATTATCAAATATGTATATTATTTTATTCTATCATTATCAAATATGTATATTTATTACGGTTTTTAAGTTTTACTCGGTAAATACCACTAGTCACTTCATGGTAATATCTATCATTATCAAGTATGTATATCATATACGGTTTTTAAGTTTTACTCGGTTAATACCACTAGTCACTTCATGGTAATATCTATCATTATCAAGTATGTATATCATATACGGTTTTTAAGTTTTACTCGGTTAATACCACTAGTCACTTCATGGTAATATCTATCATTATCAAGTATGTATATCATATACGGTTTTTAAGTTTTACTCGGTAAATACCACTAGTCACTTCATGGTAATATCTATCATTATCAAATATGTATATCATATAAGGTTTTTACGTTTTACTCGGTAAATACCACTAGTCACTTCATGGTAATAGCTATCATTATCAAGTATGTATATCATATACGGTTTTTAAGTTTTACTCGGTAAATACCACCATTTCTTAAATATATTGTAACACGTGTTTATGCATTCCGCATTATTTTCAAAAACGTTAATAAATAGTGATATTTAATAAATAAAACTAATGAAATCGTATACGCTGTTTGAAAATGATATTGAATGCAGTAAAACGCATGCCAATATAGGTTTTTTAAAATGTTTACCACGAAAAACTATCTAACCATTACGTCACTTCATCTCAGGGGTAAGTAGAAGAAAACAGCGACCATTTCTCGCAAATATTCCTTGCCTCTTTCTCATTCATTGATCTCCTCATACATGACATGCCTGCGGATTATTCCTTCCTTAACATTAAAGCTTCCTTCAAATATAATTTAGGAGATATTATTCGATTCCGAGGGTCCAAATAAATGTGTGATTTTCACTCTCATATTGACTTGTAAAAAATATGAGGTAAAATAAAAAAAATTGTACCGTTATAAATATCATTGCGTTTTTTATAAACTGACCGCAATGGCAGCGCCATCTGTTGAATATAACTGCAAAATTTAAATATTGTAAACACAGAAATTAAATATATAACAAATGTGCCCCCTATTTTGTTTACGTTTCATTTAACCAGACTGAGCCACAGCAACGCGTAACAGGGTACACTTGGTGTTCAATAAAAATATGCTTAATTTAGGGATGGAATTTTCCGCAGAACGAACTATGCTCTGACCAAAGTGGTAGGATTTGCAGAACCGTTAGATACATAGATTAGTACGTAAAACTGTGACCCGACGAAATGCAATTATTCCGCACTGTGACGTCGCATTTCAGTAATGCATATTCATTGGCATTTGCATTTCCGAATAGAGGTCTGCAGCGGAGTGATTACGAGTATGATCCGCAGTAAACAGGTCTTACCAACTCAATAAGGAAAACCACATTTTTGGTTTAAGACAATTATATCGTGCATTTGAAACTGTGGGCTGTTAAAAAATACTAAGTACTATTAGTATAAGTTACAAGTATAAGTTATATGCTTTATAAAATACATGATGATGACAAGGTTCTTGTCGAAACCGGTTGGAAAAAGTGTACCAATAAAAAGTATATCAAATCATGGTTATCAACTCCTGCCTTGTTTTATACATAACATAACAATTTGTATAGCCTCCCACCAGTCTGATGATGTCGGTAACGACGAAACCCGGTCGCTGGTCAAATAAAAATAAAGTGGAAAAGCTAAAAATATTGGTTTTAATCTAATAATATTTCAATAAAAGTGTTTAAAAACAAAGTTAATTTACAACATTTTGAGTGTGTCCAAATACTTGTTCACAAAACCAAAACCTATGACGATCATCAGCCCCGTAAATACCCAGACTTCCATATTCTTCTTCATCTTTGATGAGATGAAAAAAAATAAAAAAGCAAAGCTGTTTTATTTTATAAATTTTATAAAATGTGCCACAAAGTATCTGCAAAAAAACATTCAAGCAACTATATGCTTAGTCAAATAACTTAAGGGGAAGTAGCAGACTTCAAATTAAGAAGGCATACGACTGCACTAGAAGTCGGTCGTGCTTCCAAACGGTTTTTAAAAAAATGTTTGTTTTTTGTATTGTATTATTTATGTGTGTATATTTCTTTATTTAATATGACTCTGGACTGGTAATTGAAGCGGAACGCTGATCACCTTTCCTTCGTGTATTTGACGATAGAGATAACACTACTTCTATACGATGAATTGCCCTATGCACCATTGGGTGCAGATATGGGTTAGAAAAAGATGTTTATTGGAATTTTAATGTATGTTGAAAAAAAATTTTTTTCAATTTATTCGACCCCTGAACTTTCAGTAATTCTTTTCTTTTCAAAACCGTATTTCGAAAAAAAAATCAATTCAAAGATAGTATTTAAAGCAAAAAAATATTATAATGTTAAATTTTATCTGGGTTTTGAGAAAAATAAGTAGACATTTATGATACATTGGACCTTAACTAAATGTTTCTTAATATACAATATTTTGAGTCTGTCCAAATACTTTTTCACAAATCTGGATTATCTCCAATTATAGGAGTTATTTTTCATATTTTTTTGACATATAATCAAAGATGAAGAAGAATAAGTGATAAGTTAAACCAGCCTATTCAACAGCCCCGAAAATGCCCAGATTTTCATATTCTTCTTCATCTTTGATGAGATGTCAAAAAATAATGTTTTTTTTAAATGTTAAGAAATGTAACTAACTTAATGTTTTGTTAGTTAGAGACCAAGCGAAATAAACCATAAGTTCATGCTATTATAACATAAATTGCCTCGTCTTCTTCCACATTCATTTATATACTCGCATAACACTTTGGTTTTCCCTAACCTGGAGTCCATTCAGGACATTCGGTCGGAGGGTTTGTCCTTCCCGCTGAATGTCCAACACCTATTGTCAATCAACTCAAAAAATGTTAACGGTGCGATCATTAAACATATAAAAAAGTATGGCAAAAGCGTGTGACCCCAAAAAATCAATAAAAAAAATATATTGTTGAAGTAAAATCACTAGTATGGCAGGTATCACCCAAAATTGGGTGCTTTACCAGTAAATTAAAAAAAAAAAAACACTTTGGTTCAGCCACTACTTGAAGTCAAGACCACTAACCACTGCGCTACAGAGCGCGTTGAAGCAATGGGACCATAAAGCAAAGTATCTGTTATGTATTTATTCCATTATCCGTTCGGTAATTTTTTTCGCTCCGTGTTGACTCCTCCCGCGTTGCTGAGGGATGAATAATGCATCGGAACAATATAAGGGAGGCTTAGATAATGTAGAGAACTGAGTTATGGAATGCATACTGAGATAGCACCCCTTGAAGTTCATGCATTATTTTGAATTTTAAAATTGCACTCCCCGTTTTAAGAAAAATCTCCGACAAAATGTAAATTATGACCTCAGTCTCCTTTGTATCCTGAATGAAAAATAATAATAATTGAATATTTTAACTAAATTCCAAACATGAAAATTTAGTTGTTTCGTTCTGTAATATAAAATTGCGTATTTGTTTTTTGGTATGTCAACATGGATAAAAAATAGTCTGGATATTGACACAGCTTACGACTTTTCACGGTTCACTTTTCAAGTGATCACTTTACACACATTGCTCATTCCTTTCAACAACGTCACATATAAAAAAAAAACTTGATTTTTCAGGGAATCATTTTTAAAGTTTAAGAATAACATGAAACGGATAAAAAATTAATATCAAGACACTCATTGAACTTTTCACTATGCAATAGATCTTTTTAGGTAAAACCTGAAGGTTTTTTCTCCATTTGAAATTATTTAATTTATTCAAAAAAATACAATACCTTTTCTTCAAAATGCAAAAACAACACATTCTGCCCTGTAGCGGGTAAATATTAAGTTAAAAACATGCCGCTTGTGCTGGGATAAAGTGCATTTTCTGGACATTGCGAAAACACGAATAACTGAAAATTGACGATTGTTGATAAATGACGTTCTTGAAAGGAGTGAGCGACATGTAACATTCACCGATTCCACCCACAATTGACAACCATGCATCTCAAATTTTTGAAACTTCTTTACATATTGATCAATCTCGTGACACAGTACGTGTGAGTTCATAAAAGCCATCTATGTTAGAATAGGGAAAGTTCTATGAATCAGAGACTGTTTTTATTTTCATACGAGGTCCGAATCCTGGATTATATTCACATACTTGAGATCCACTTGAAAATGTAACGTAACGTGTGCGAGATAGAATAAGAAACACCAGGATAAGAGAAATGTGCCAGATCGAAGATGTCGTTAGGTGGGGAAGGCAATGAAGACAATGGTATGCACATGTGGGGAGAATGAAACCATCCAGACTCCCCCACATTGCACTGCATAGCCAACCCTAAGGGTATATTAGAAAAATACAAGGTAGAAGGTAGAGATGGATTGACAGCTGGGAATCGGGACATCGCAGGAGGCTAATCCCTTTCAAAAACAGGCCACAAGGTCTACACGAAGCAAAAGAAGGAGAAAATAAATTATTAAACCTCATATTTTTTTGACATCTCATAAAAGATGAAGAAGAATATGGAAGTCTGGGCATTTGCGGGGCTGACGACCGTCATAGGCTGGTTCAAGTGACCACCTTACACACGTGTAACATTCACCAATTCTACCCATTATTGACAACCACACTATTCTTGGAAGTTATATATATATATATATATATATATATATATATATATATATATATATATATATATATATATATATATATATATATATATATATATATATGAACCAATTTAGAAACCTTGTTCTTGAATTACTAGAGACATATATTGGTGAGATGTAATGAAGCTTTTTACTAAGCAGAAACTCTTATATTAGTATGTGGGGTCCGAATCCTGGATTATAATCACACACATAAGAAACGCCAGAAAAAAACATTTTAATTTTTATTATTTAAGCTTATTATTTGACCAGATATTTTATTTACAACATTTTGAGTTTGAGTTCACAAAATCTAATTATCAACAATTATAGTATGTAAATGCCCAGACTTCTATATTTTTTTCATCTTTGATGAAATGTAAAAAATTATATGAAAATAACTCATGTAATTGGAGATAATCCAGATTTGGTGAACAAGTATTTGGACACACGCTAAATGTTGTCCTAAACTTTTAAGAACAATTGGTCTCACAGAATTACAATTACTCGTTATTTGCTGTTGCCAGGCAATGTGGTTATATTATTCTGTCAAAAAGTTCTGGTCTTTATTTTATAGACATTCGTGTGGGTAAGCTAGTGTTTAGAGTCTAAACAGTAATGGCTTTTGGCATACAATGTTGTTTACACCGTCTGCCTTTGTACTGAATCTAAAGTTTAGTCTTGCATGAGATGAAATATCTGGTTTTATGATCTAATTACAAATTATGTAGACTTGACTCCGTTTACTACAAGCGTAGATAAAAATTAACCACCAAAGTCAATAATTTAAAACCTTTCATTTTTGACAAAAAATAAAATAAAAATAACTCCTGTAATTGGAAATAATCCAGATTTTGTGTACAAGTATCTGGACACACTCAAAATGTTGTATTTAAATTCACGTTTATAAACATCCCTCTACAATTACGATAACTTGTTATACATGATCCATTTAAATACATTACGATTGGTGGACAGACCTTGGAAAATTGTCTATTTTTAATTTTTCCAATACTCTGGCGCCAGGGCGGTCTGCGAACAGTCGATAAAGCCTGTGTTCTATTTTTTGTGAAATTTGGTCAAATCCCCCTTGTTTGCCGTGCAGAATTTTGCTTTCTCGACTCGACAAAATAGCGAGAGTAACTATAAAATGAATATTCAAAATATAAATAATTTTTGATAATTTATATTGTGTAAAATACTAGCTCAAGAACGTTTTCACACAGGTGAACTATGATATGCAAATGATAATCTTCTTCTTTTAACCCTTATACGCACTTAATAGTCCATAGAAAACTGCATCGTTTTGACGCAGTGTTATCTTGGGCGCTACTTACATAAAGGCAATGCTATGAGGCTCCAGTGCTTCAGGGACCAGTCCAGGGTAAAATAAAATAAATATTTGAGTGTAAAATCACTAATATTTATTTTAACCCCCCCCCCTTTGAATTGAACCCGTGACCTCTTGCACGGTAGCTAAACGAGCTAACCGTTACACCACGATTAGCGTGTTTATCTACTGATAATGATAGATAAAAAAAATATGTAAAAACTAACTAACTAACCATCACGCCACTTCCCTGCAGGGTTAAGCAGAGAGAATCGAACGCCACACCACTCTGTCTTTGCAAACATTCTTCGCCTCTTCTACATTCATGCATCTCCTCATACATACACGACGATTATTACGACTCCTGACCCGGCCGCTTTCAAGTATTTGACCTACCTGAAGGTGCCAAGTTTTCCTCGGTCTTCCTCTGCTTCTTTTTTTAACTACATTCACCTCATAAATTTGTTTAACCGTATTTTTTCACTCATAAGTTCCACATGTTCAAACCATCTCATCACCTTTCTTAATTTTATCGATAATACTTATCTCAGCCTTACATTCTTTCCTTATTTCATCATTCGAACATAAATATGTTGTGATGATAGATAAAATAATCTGCGCCATCTTCTCGGTTTTCTTGAGCTGGAGCAAGGCCAAGATGTTGGGCAGGATCCCTTCTTAAGATCCAACCCCCTCTTCATCCTTCAACGTCCCAAGGACACAACTTTAAAATGTAGACTTAGCTTCACATACGGTATTTGAAAATGATGCGGAATGCATTGAAATACGTATCACAAATGAGTTTAAAATAAAGTGGAATTTACTTAGTGTTTATGAATCAACTTTGAAATCAAACACGGATTTTTTGAGTCTACTAAATTGTATTTTATTTAAAACATATAAAAACTAATATTGTGACAATTTTTTGGCCTAGTTATGGCGTATTTAAACGAATGTTTCATTCGTTTGAAAATGCCATAACCATGCGAAACAATTTTCATTATATTTATTTTTATATGTTTTAAATAAAATACAACGTAATAGACTCAAAAAAATTGTGGACGATTTAAAAATCAATTAAAAAATCAAAATGGAGTTCTACAAATTTAACGCCAAATCAATAAATTACTTAGTGTTGTAAAACTTAGATAAAAATATATGTTCTAAAGATAAAATGTAACCAAACGTTTGTGCGCGAAAGTCACGAAGCTACCACTCGATTTTTTAACGTCCCGTGAAAATGATGTCGTTAGAGTCTTTGTCGAATAGTGATTTGTGAGTTATATTGGAAGTTTTAGCATTCTGGGAGGTGGCGCGGATTTTATTGTCTCTTGTGAAAGTTCCCTAAATCATTACGACTGCAAATGCGTTGCATGAAAATCACCAAAGCAAACAGGAATAAAGCTGATTGCATTAGCATAATGCATACAGCATGTAGATACATATTATAGCTTACTTACTTATCCATGAAATTAAAAAATAAAATAATAATAAAATGAAAAATTTTCTCTGTAACAATAATATAAATTTGAAGCTCAGACAAAGAACGATCAATGTTATATGACCACACATATCAATATCCACTCTTCATGTGGAGCATATGGAGTCTACAAACTGCCTCCGGGCTCGTCTGTTGGCATTATAGGTGTCTCAACTTGATATGAAACATCTATTGTTCCGCTGTATATGGAAGAAGATGGAAATCTGAGCATCCCAGGCCTTATGACCTTACAATTTTACATTACAATATTTTTGACAAAATAAGCATATTTTTGCCTATTTTTTGTAGTGAAACTTTCGGATATCCATCATAAATGTTCACAGTACACAATGCACTTTACTAATTATGTTTTTATGGTGTATTTACACAAAAATATAAAGTATGGCGGCTGTATGGAAGACGCGGCTGTCGTATCTGCGGAGCACGAGCCGACCGGAAGTATTCAAGATAAAGTTGACACTAAATTAAAATAATTTTGATATTTTATGACAATAAATCAAAGAGAACTAATTCATCCATGCCTCGAACCAAATTTAAGTGCAAAAAATTATCCATAGGTGTTGATATAAGTACGTAAAGTTAAAAAACGACTATGCATGCGATCCGCAGTCAACGGTACTTCTATAAAAAACGACAATAGATGCAATCCGCAGCTTACGGGTTAATAAATAAACTGGTTTTTAAAATGGCCATATTTTTCACCACAAGGAATTAAAATCCTCGTGAGTAGTGGTATCCTTTGAAATTGTATTTTGTAACCGGTCTATCACAATAAAATAAAAGCTAGGGCATTCAAAATTTGTAAAAGCCAGCTACTTCATAGACCAGAAAGGAGAAAATATACCATAAGATCATATACAATAGAATGACACGGTAATCCTGAAACATAATTTCAGTGCATGAATTCATTTAACGCATTTTAACGCTTTGTCCGCCTTCGTAATGTAATGGTCAGCACGCTCGGCTACCGTTCTGGAGGTCCCGGGTTCGATTCCCAGGGAGGGTCAAATAAATAAAAATGATTTTTTTCACTGTAATATTTATTCAATATTACCCTGGACTGGTACCTGATGTGGAGGGCTGATAACCTTTCCTTCATGTGTAAACGATCGAGATAACACTGAGTTTATATGAAGCAGTGCCTTATGCACAATTGGGGCGCGAATAAGGGTTTTATTATTATTATTATTGAAATCATTTAACGCATTTAAACAATAAAATCCTGATTAATTGATTCGGCAGTCACTTTGTGGTAAAATCTATCCATTTTTTAAATAGTAAATACCACTATTTCTTAAAATTTGCTGTGACACGTGTTTCGATGCATTCCGCACATACGATGTTTGAAAATCATGCGGAATGCATCGAAACACGTGTCACAGTAGATTTTAAGGAATAGTAGTAAAACATTGATTAAAAATATAATTTTGCATTATTTTTTTCTATTATTTTTTTGTTTGCAAATATAAATAATACTTGACACTGGCAGAAACATCCTTTCACTGGATGAATGCCAAATAATTAATTTAAAAAAAATAAAACATCTAGTCAAATGATTAATTAGGGTAAAGGTTCATTTTCATAATCAAGGATGAAAGTAGACTGAATTCAGTCGAAATATTATTTATCATACAAATATGCAGGAAAATGATGTATTATAGATGTTAAAATGGTGCAATAAAGAAGTATTTCTTAGCTGAGATAAAATTTTGAAAAATATAAGAAACGTATATTCAGATAGTTTGAACGTGTGAAGGAATGAGTGAAAAAAGAAAAGTTAAACAAATTTGTGAGGCGTTTGTAATTGAAAATTGAATTTAAAGAAAATGGAGAAAAAATCATGAGCTAGGTATTTATACATTACACCAGACATAGAATATCAATATCATACATGATAAAAATAGTGTAGGAAGTGACGTTGGTACCATAATCCAAGCTAGGACACAAAATGCCGAACCCTCTTCTAGTGGAACGGAAGTTGTGTTGAAGACAGTCAGCAGTCTGGCTTCTCCTGAGGAGTGCAACGTGGTTTCCTTCCAGCAATGAGCAAATGCTGACATGTTCCTGATTGGCCCATACTAGATTATCCCTTTTCTTCCCAACACAGATTTAAATAAAACATCTGATTAAATTAGTTACAAGAAACAAAAATACACTTAATGATCCATAAACCTTGTACATAAACAAGGTAAATAATAAATGCGATTGTCACCTTTAAAAAAAAAATTGCGGTTCGAAAATTTCAAAGCATACGTCTCTAACAAAACATCTCAAAAACATCGATTCTTTGCCTTTTAAATTCCATAAATTAAAATATCGTAGTCATACAGGAGAAAGTGCCCTAGTGCATTTTGTACAAAAACGTGATTATTGACTATTTGATATCTTACTAGCTTTATATTGCCCTGAAAAAATCCCACAGCGATTTTAAACTTGTAAGTATAATATAGTGACTTGTTAAAAATGACTAACTGCATTGAATTTTATTTTCTTGCCAAGCAAAGGTTACTTAAATGGCCCTTCTGAACATTTTACGATTTGTTAGTTGGTCACTTTCTCCTGTACGACTACGATATATGGAAAAACACGTGCTTTAACTATTAATTATGTCGAGGCTTTGAAATATCTGTCTTTATCGTTTATTTATATATATTTTTAAATGCTTTCCTTCGAAAGTTCATAAACCTTTGAGGATTTCCAACCACCCTATGCGGAGGGCTGTAGACACTCCAAAAATTCACTTTAACGGAAAATATAATTTTGGTAAGAGCGAAATATATCCTTAATATGGTTAGGCACAGCTCTCGAAATCCTGTTCCTATTAAAAGATCTAACAAATTCTACTCTATTATGTATTTATACACAAATGATTACTTTAGAAAAGCCTTTGTGCTTTGAAGAAAGCTTTAAATATTCATTTTAGGCATTTTAATTTTAATATCGTTTACGTTCAATAAATTCAATGAAATCATGTTTATCTTTACGATATTTTATCGACTTTAAATCGATATCTTTTATCTAAATTATCCCTCGATGAATTTTGAAAAGTATTTGATATTAAGCCGGGAAAATCAATAATACTTAACGTAATTAAATATTTATCTAGATAATATATAAAGTAATTGATTTTTTTTGCTTAAAACAACATTTGTATTGAAAAAATAAGTTTTTTTTCAAAATAAATATACGCTTGTGAAAAAAAGTGTTTTTAAAAGGAAAATTTTTGAAAATGTGGAATGCATCGACATACGTTTTACGTAAGATTTTTAGAAATAGTGGTATTTCCTAAGTTAAACTCAAATTAAAAATGAAAAGTAGAAAATAAAAAAAAATATTTATATTTCTTTGTATTAATTTAATATTTATATTTATTTGGTGTATATAAGTTCTAGAAAAAAAACTAATTTTAAAATTCTTTAATATAAATTGTATCGGTAATGCTTTTCTCATTTTTTACGTTTATATCACCATTTATCATATATTTTTTCCCCCATATTTGTCTGAGAGAACGCATTTCGATCATGCATACATCTTCAGTTTTCCGGTCTCTCTTTATCATTCATCATTCACTTTCTGTAATACCTCTTTTTTTTAAAGGTGGTATTATGCAATGTAAACGATGAATGATATGGAGAGTGTTATAATACCACAACACAAAGTAAACAATGCTTTATATATATACAATATCGTTAGGTTTTCATCCAAAACCTATACCCAATGGTGTTAATGGCACTTCAACTCTATCAAGAGAACAGGATAAAGTTCTTAAAATTACTCTTAACAATTCTATTCTCTTAAACTTTTGGAATTAAAGTATTTCTCTTCTCAGATACGCGTTTATTTTCTACATCCTTTATTCCAACTCCACCTTTTATGTTCCTCCTTTTCTCTTCTACGTCTTATCGTTTTTCTCCATTCATTTTGTAATCCAAGTCTGAAAAGTTATACGCCTTCGAAATGCTCATTTCACGAAAAATAATCCATTTTCACATTTTTCATTGTTTCAAAAGAATGGATCTCGGAATAAAAGGATGGTTCTTTAAAAAAAATAAGCGTGTTAACAAAAAACATTTGTAATTTATTACAAGTTATGAACATAAATAAAAAAATATGGAGATGGTTTTGCGAAAATCTATGTATTTATGGAAATTACTATACGTCATTGAATGGTTTGAAAAATAAATTAATACAGTTGTGAAACTTTCATCATTCTGCTTGATAGCATCCGTATTTCTAAGTTATTGAAATGTATTTAGATATCTTCGTATGGTTGCTGGAAATGTATTACTTATTTGCTAGCTCTACCTTGTGCGTTGCTGTGTCACAGTATAGTTAAATGGAAAAGACAACACATATTTTACTAATATATATACCATAACAATGCTTATGAAGCAATGTTTTTTTTTATCTGTGAAACAATAATGAAATCACAAACTTAAAAAAGTGACAGCAGTTGTCAATAAGCATGCTGTCTGCAATGAACAACGTGTATTACGCTATTACGTTAAACAGATGCCACTGCCATTATGGTCGTGAAAGCTTTTTTTTATAAATATATTTTTATTTGACTCTGGTGAGATGTATATAACTATGAAAAATTCTATGCAATTCAACATTCAACAAATTCAAATGCAACTTTATGTGTTAACTTCATAGCAATCGGATAATACCCTTAAATATTTGAGGTTTGGAACAAACAAACGAAAAATTATAATGTATGTTTTAGTTACTTTCAAATGCATCGAAACATGTGTCACAATAGATTTTAAGAAAAAGTCGTATTTACTTAGTAACACTTGAATTAAAAATGGATACATTTTACCACAGTGACTGCCGAATTAATTAGTGAACTAAAAAAAACATCTGTTAACTATTTCAACATATTTTCAGATCCATGAAAACTACCAACTTAACGCTGAAATTTTCCCAATTAAATTTCAGCAGACTTTTTGAAGTTCAATTATCATTATTATACAAATTTCTGG
>NW_028281822.1:0-5000 GCF_059751285.1 Brachycentrus maculatus
CTACACTATAATTTTATGAAATAATATAATTTTGCATTTTTTTAATTACCTAACGTCCAAGTGACTCTGAAATCTAGCTACGGCTTATGCAACACGCCTATCATAAGCCCTACTTAGGCTTCAGCTTAAAAAATATAGCCTTTTCCCACTTATGAGTGGATTTACTCTATATGTTTAAAATCACTACAATTTTATGTCGTCCACCTCCGTAGTGTAAAATGAGAGGTCCCGGGTTCAATTCCTAGGGGGGGGTAAATAAATATAATTGATTTTTTCACTGTAATATTTATTCAATATTAGGTACCCTGGTACCTGAAGCGGAGGGTTGATCACCTTTCCTTCAAGTGTTCAACATAACACAATTAACATAAAACTGCGTCTATATGATGCAGAGCTCTATGCACCATTGGGGTGCGAATAAGGGTTTAAAGATTCATGTTATGTTATTTATGAGTGAAAATTGTAGGCAAAAACAGTCACTATCTCGCTAAAGGTATGATTTTAAACAATATTATGATTCTATGTTGGAATTGAAGTTACTAAGGTATACGATTTTACCTTTTGCGATTATTTAACTTGTGAGTTTACTCAGATACTAGGTAAATACTTACCTTCATAACACTTATGTATGAACACTATCGCTGTACTAGTTCTTATAAATACTAAGCGTCCGGGGTTTATTTATATATAATATTACTATAAAATTATAGGCTTATGACGATGCGTGAAAGTGTTTAAATTACAAAAATTTAAATAAAATTTCCTTCAGATGATCCCATACGGCACAATCCGTATCGAATATGAATTGCCCTTACCTGTATCATTTGTACAACACATGTGTTAGGGGAGCCGAAAGCAAGCGGAAACATCCGAAGTGAAATTGTACCCGACACGAATCAGGCAGCATAAAGGCTTGGCTGAATTAGCCAAATATGGCCGGTAAAATTTTATACCGAACGTTAAAATGATGGTGTCTTAAAAACGGGTTAACACGGGCCTAAACCACATGTTTCATGTCGTATACGTTAGTAATTTATACTTGGCTGAAGCAAATTTAAGTCCGTCACATTTACTACGAATATATTATTCGACTAAAATATGTCTTCATCTTCAAACCCTTATCCACACCCAATGGTGCATAGGGCACTGCATCATATAAACACGGTGTTATATTGATCGTTAACACGAGAAAGAAAGGTGACCAGACCTCCGTTTCAGTCCAGAGTAAATGTTTTTTTATAATTTCTTTGCACTGTGTTTTTTGGAAATTATATAAAAGGAGAGTTCAGTGAATTTCTTAAAATCTTTTGTAACACGTGTTTCGATGGATTCGCCATCATTATCAAATACTGGTTTTTATTTCAAATCGGACGTTTTATAAACGAAATTGGTGTCCTTACAAATTAAATAACATGTTTTACAAAATGTATTGGATGTTATGTTATATTTTATAATAATATTGAATTTAACAAAATATATAAATATTTTTTATATAAGGGAATAACCCGCAATGCCTCTACTTTTAGAGGTTTATTTGCAAGTAGTAAGGATAGGGAAGGTAAATGTAAAAAATACATCATACAATACAGGTAGACATTATAATTAAGTTATAATAAAATATTTATAGTGATTTAAAAACAGAGTTACATTTTAATTATAGATTGTTATACTTTCTATGAAGCATTGAAATAAGGCGAAAAATACGAAATTCCTTTTTCCCCATCAGAATACGAGAATTTTTTTTAAATAAAAAAATGTGTTAAAAAAGGTTTTGTGTATTTTTTTTAATAAAAAACCCACGAAGAACATAACACAGCAGACATTAGCTACATATAATAAAGATCGTTATCAAAATGAAAAGAAGTAATGACGAATAAATAATACTTTTTCTTACCTTATGGTGATTAACGTAATCGAAAACGTATCACCCCATAATCTCTTATCACAAGCCATCATAATTAAATTGTATTATTTCACCATGTTCACAAGTACATGGCGAAGAAATAGGTCAAGAACAAATATCGATTAACTATCCACAGACGTGGGGTACAACAGATGAGTACATTTTAATAAAAACCGTGTCACATTAAAAATAAATCGGACAATTGTGGTAACTTGAAGAAACGATAAATAGAACTCCGGTTAAATATATTTTACTTATTTGAATAAAGAATTCGTATTAAGGAGGTACCTATTCTTCAAGAACGTACCCTGTTCGGTACTTTAGTACTAGTTGAGTAATCTTTGGTTGATCGTCATTTAAATTATGAGGTAAATTAAAACGCGATTTCTTGAAAAAAATTCAAGCACCTTTGTAAGGAAGATGAATAATTTTTGATAACAAAAAAAAATATTTTTTCCTCAAGAACACTAAAATATTACTTCAGCACTTGTTTTTATTATCTAATTAATTCATATATTGGGCATTTAGGGCATACTCAAAAATATAGAATTCATTAGGCGACTGGCTGTGTGAGGGGGCGCACGTCTCTCCACACTCATTTTTTTTCAAGAATGTAAATTAATTAATATTCGTTATTTTTAGAATATATATTAAAAACTATTTTAATTTTTTAGTTTTAACTCCTTACCATTCAAGAACTCTTTTCTTTTAAATCATTTATTTATTTCGTAAAAAAAAATATTTTTTCAAAACAAATAAGGTGTTTAAAGAAAAAAAATCCAATTACGTCAAATGTTACTTGGGTTTATAGAAAATTCAGTTGCGGACTATTGAAAACTGGGCCTATTGATTGCAGAATTATAATGCCAGATAAATGCCAAGTCGTAAGCCCTGCGATGCTCAAACTTAAATCTCCTTTCATATTTAAATAATAATAAAAAAAACAACAAACAAATAAACAAACAAAAAAACATGTTCGATCTCAAGTTGAGACAGCTCCCCTTTTCAGCTTTCAAAGACAACAGCTGGAGGCGCGTTGCAGGAGCCTGGGTGAGGGCCTATCTGACATCGGATCCGTGATAGTTCATAAGGAACTGTCACGAGAGGTAGAAGGACATTGGTAACCAAAGTAGGACACAAAATTCCGAACCCTCTTCTAGTGGAACGGAAGGTCTGCTGATGACAGTCAACAGTCCGCCTTCTCCTGAGGAGTGCAACGTGGTTTCCTCCCAGCAATGAGCAAATGCTGAGAAATTGGCCCACACTAGATTATCCCTCCTGTTCTCAACACAGATTCAAATAAAACATTTTTAATTACCTAAAAGAAACAAAAATCCACTAAATGATTTATAAACCTTGTACAGAATAAGCAAGGTAAATAATAAATGTAATTCCCATGTAAAAAAAATTGAGACAGCTACAATATAATAAAAAATCTTTTTAGAAATAGCTGGCAATACATTACTTTCTGCAACTGTGCATACTAAGTGCACGCCGTGAAATAACACGCCCTTTGAATCGCAATGCGTAGTGATGCAATGGTAGTGATGCAATGCACATGCGAAGTGCATTATATTACTACGCATAATGAAATCAAAATGCAATTTCTACATTTGTGTATTTTTCCACGTGAACACCTCGATTTCACAGAACCTGATTGACGTATTGATTAAGGAACAGAACATTATGCATTTTAACCTTGAATTAAAGCTATTTCTACTAGGTGACTTACCAAATAAATAAATAATTAAAATACAAAAATAAAATAAAAAAACTTTTGACGTAAAATGTATAACAACACTTTAAATTTATAATTTATATCGACAAAATAGCCCCTTTTTGGGTACATGTCAAAAAATTACACTTAAGAGAAAAATATAAAAAGTAACAGAAAATTAAATTTCTCACAAGTTTGTGTTATGCCGAGTTCTAAGACGATCAAATTCAGAACTCCAACAGCTGCGCTAAGAGCCAGTCGATTTTTTTAAAAAGTAATTTGCCTTTTTTTAGAATATGTTTTGAAAAATATTATTATCATATTTTTATACTCCTTACCTCTCAAACTTGAAATACAAAATTTTTAAATACAAAAACGCCATTTAGAGCAAAAAATTCAAGTACGTCTGAAAAAAATTCAAGCATCCAATGCTAAATAAAATAAAGTTGCGATTTATCGTATGTTGGGACTTAATCATGTATTTCTTACCTTGGGCCTTTTGTCCGCCTCCGTGGTGTAATGGTCAGCGTGTTTAGCTACCGTGCTGGAGGTCCCGGGTTCGATTCCCAGGGGGGGGGGTGAAAATAAATATTAGCGATTTAACACTGTAATATTTATTTACTATTACCCTGGACTGGTTCCTGAAGCGCAAGAGTGATCACCTTGCCTTCATGTAAGTAATGATCAAGATAACACTGCGTCAATTTGATGCAGTGCCCTATGCACCATTAGGTGCGGATAAGGGTTATAATAAATGCCTTAAATGAATTATGAAATACTCGGCATCTCGCATATATATATATATATATATATATATATATATATATATATATATATATATATATATATATATATATATATATATATATATATATATATATATATATATATATATATATATATATATATATATATATATATATATATATATATATATATATATATATATATATATATATATATATATATATATATATATATATATATATATATATATATATATATATGGCCTGTATTATTGCAATTTGCTACATTGTTTCTGAAATAAACATCGTCTTAAGTTTTAGTGTTGAAGATAATTAAAGATGTTGATATATATATATATATATATATATATATATATATATATATATATATATATATATATATATATATATATATATATATATATATATATATATATATATATATGTATATATATATATATATATATATATATATATAATATATCTATATATATACATATATATATGTATATATATATATATATATATATATATATATATATACATATATATATATATATATATATATATATATATATATATATACATATATATATGTATATATATAGATATATTATATATATATATATATATA
>NW_028281822.1:272500-299701 GCF_059751285.1 Brachycentrus maculatus
TTTATCTTCTATTTCCTTTCCCATATGATGATGCAATATTTTAGATTTCCTAATGATGTAATATTTTTATCATATCTGAGAGTTCGGAGCACGGAACTGATCACATTACATTAACCATCAAGCTTACACCGTGTCAATCCATCTTGGTACCCTATGCACCAATTGGTACGGGTAGAGAAAAAAGAGGAAGAATTTTGCTGACGTATGTACAAACGGATTACGCAGTGAGTAACTTTCTTTAAAAAAAAATAAGATGGTCAAATAATTACATTACATGTTACATTATTGCATTATGTATTATTACATATTGCATTAAATATTATTATATATTACACTATGTATTCTTACATATTACACTATGTATATTTACAATTTACAAAATAATACATAAGTGATTTTTTCACTGTAATATTTATTCAATATTACCATGGACTGGTACCTGAAGCGGAGGGCTGATCACCTTTCCTTCATGTGTAAACGATCAAGATAACACTGCGTTTATATGACACAGTGCCCTATGCACTATTGGGGTGCGGATAAGGGTTTTATTATTATTTTATTATTATATTTACATATTTCATCATTGCATTATGTATTATTACACATTACATAAATGAAAATTTTGACAAATCTGTGATGTTTCTTCCTAAACCTTCAAAGTCCGCTTTGAAAATTGATGATGTCTAATTAACTTTACTTTATCAATTATTCATAATTGCATTATGTATTATTACATATTACATTATTGTGAAAATTTTGACAAATCTGTGATGTTTCTTCCTAAACCTTCAAAGTCCGCTTTGAAAATTGATGATGTCTAATTAACTTTACTTTATCAATTATTCATTATTGCATTATGTATTATTACATATTACATTATTGTGAAAATTTTTACAAATCTGTGATGTTTCTTCCTAAACCTTCAAAGTCCGCTTTGAAAATTGATGATGTCTAATTAACTTTACTTTATCAATTATTCATTATTGCATTATGTTTTATTACATATTACATTATTGTGAAAATTTTTACAAATCTGTGATGTTTCTTCCTAAACCTTCAAAGTCCGCTTTGAAAATTAATGATGTCTAATTAAGTTTACTTAATCAATGATGTCTAATTAAACTGATTGAAATTCACATTAAATTTAATTAAAAACTTAATTAATGTCAACGAACCTCTTTCATTGTCGGATAATTTAAATGTTACAATGTTACGACAGAGAGAAGAGAAGATGTCTGAAAAATCGCTTAGCTTTTGATTGCACCTAGCAGTGTTGCTCTATTCAATCGCCCACATAAGAAGTTACCCTTTTACAAAACACATACCTGCTTCAAAAGCTGAATATTGTTTTCTGTGTTGTGCCAAAATATTTAAATAATACATGATAGATATTTTCGTAACTATTTAATATAAAGAGTGGTACAAAATAAATCAACCTATCGGAATATAATTATCGGTCATAATTTTAACAAATGGCGTCGCACTTCAATCATATTTGACATTTCGCTAACTCCTTTCAACAACGTCATAAATAAAAAAACTTGATTTTTCAGGAGATCGTTGTTAAAGTTAAAGAATATAATAAAATGTATTAAAAATAAATATCAAGCCACTTATTGAACTTTTTACTGTGCAACAGATCTTTTTAGGTGAAACCTGAAGGTTTTTTTTCCATTTGAAAAATATTTAGTAGTATTTTCTGGCTTTTCTCGTGTGTGTGATTATAATCCAGGATTCGGACCTCACATACTAATATAAGGGTTTCTGCTTAATAAAAAGCTTCTTTACATCTCACCAAAAGATGTCTCTAGTGAAGTTCTAGTGATTCAAGGACAAGGTTTCTAAATTGGTTCATATATACAGAAGTTCCAAGATTTTGAGTAGTGTAGTTGTCAATAATGGGTAGAATTGGTGAATGTTACACGTGTGTAAAGTGATCACTTAAACCAGCCTATGACGGTCGTCAGCCCCGTAAATGCCCAGACTTCCATATTCTTCTTCAGCTTGATGAGATGTCAAAAAATAAATTAAACAATACCTCTTTTTCAAAATGCAAAAACAACACTTTCTGCCCTGTAGCGGGTGAATATTAAGTTAAAATTATGCCGGTTTTGCTGGGATATAGTACATTTTCTGGGCATTCCGAAAACATGCACAACTGAAAACTGTCGATTTTTGATAAATGCCGTTGTTGAAAGGAGTGAGCTATTTGTGAACTAAACAGCAAACAGATTGATAAAATAAGAAAAATGTATATCAACACTGGCGGAAGCCATATGACGGATATGATCTTTTCTATCTTTTCCTCTTAACAGAAAAAAATAAGGTCTTATTTTTTTAATTCATAATAAACTTATTTAAAATCAAAATGGATAATTAATTTTGCGCCACCTCGAATTTGTTTATGCACTGCAGCAGTCTAGTTCACAAATATGAAATTTGATTGACGTACGACGCAATTTGTAAAAATCATAGCATCTTCCGATAGGGTGATTGATTTTGTGCCACATGTATTGTACAGCGCCTTTTTTGTTCTTTGAAATACAATGTGGTTCATTTTCCATTAGAATACTGACGTTTGTGGATTATTTGCCTGTCAAACACCGCCGTGGAAAATTATGAATTTTTAATGAAGATTTTCTCAGATGAATTTGTAAAAACGCGAGATGAAAATTTGTATTCAACGCAGTAATTTTCTTCGATAATATTGAACCCTTCTCGGCAGAACACGATAAGGGTAAAAACTTATTTTATTGAAGAAAGTTCAAATTAGTAATATTAAGGTTGTGGTAGATATTATAAGCGTATAGTTGTTTTTGAATTCATCTTATTCAGTTTTTGAGATAAAGGTATCGTCTTGAAAATTTTGTAAAAACTTTCCACCACCCTTGTAGATTTATTTATTTATTGGAAAACCAAAAGAATATTTAACAAAAATAACATAATTAAAAAATAATGACATTCCAATTACAGGTTTTCACTTAAGTATTCTAAAAATAAAAATAAAAATAAACTGTCATGGACATAAAAGTGTAACTATATCATAAACTTACATTACATATTTTTATCAAATAATGGAAATTTTATTTTTCAACTAGTCAAATAGACATCAGCATATTTCTCTTAAACGTATTTGGACACACTCAAAATGTTGTAAATAAATTATCTGGTCAAATTATAAGCTTAATAATAAAAATGAAAATGGTATTTTCTGGCGTTTCTCATGTGTGTGATTATAATCCAGGATTCGGATCTCACATACTAATATAAGAGTTTCTGCTTAGTAAAAAGCTTCTTTACATCTCACCAATAGATGTCTCTAGTGAAGTTCTAGTGATTCATGAACAAGGTTTCTAAATTGGTTCATATATATAGAACTTCCAAGAATTTGAGTAGTGTGGTTGTCAATAATGGGTAGAATTGGTGAATGTTACACGTGTGTAAAGTGATCACTTAAACCAGCCGATGACGGTCGTCAGCCCCGTAAATGCCCAGACTTCCATATTCTTCTTCATCTTTGATGAGATATCAAAAAATAATATTAAAAGAAATATTATTGATGTCTATTTCATTAAGCATTACATTTCAAATATCACAGGCTCTATTTAAAAATGAATTTTGGTAGGATTTGGTGTTAATTTTAGGGATTTAAAATATATTTTTGTTTCTGGTCTCCCAGGACTCTAAAATTGATGAGTGATAAAAGTTCTAAAAAAGGCAATCTACGTAATTATTAAAAAAAAAATTCCTGGAAAATATGGTCAGCAGCGTTACGAGTGTCGAGTTTGGGTAAACTCATAAATTCATTGCTGTATAGATTGAATGCAATGCACTGTATAAATTTCAATTCGTGGTCGAGTGAATTAAGTTATGGGATAATGAGTGACAACGTATGTCAGTAAGTTGGATAGTAACCAGTTGTTGACCAATAGAAAAAATCATTCTTGAATTAATTTTACAATTGGCGGGAACCGAACTCGCGTCGAGTGTCTTCCCAACTACGTCACGGCACCTGTCCTTAAAATATAATTTACAGTGTTTCTTCTTAAATTATACTAATTAAAACTTTATAAAATAAAAAAAAGTTCTAACCACTTATTTACTTAGTATTCGCTACGCAATCCTCAATAAAAGCAACATTTAGGAGTTTTTTCCTGTTTTTAAATCACATTTTCATATGATGTGCGTGGAAGTTTTTGGTATCGTAAGGGAAGGGTAATTATCTATAACTTAATTATGAGTATTTCAATGTTTTAGGATTAGTTCATAAACCCTGATGATGACAAGGTTCTTGTTGAAACCGGTTGGAAAAAGTGTACTAATAAAAAGTGGTTAAAACAAAGTTGTTTTATAATTTTGTATCTGCGAAAAACATTCAAGAAATATATAAATTCAAAATTCAAAATGGTGGCACCCGCCGTGTGGCATGTTGTGCCATATTATTGAAACCACAGCTCTGTCACATCAATGCCATTCAAATGAGGTGCGAATAAGTCAGTAATCATGGTTCTGTAGCGCTCTCCATTTACCGTAACATTTTTACCGGCATCGTCTTTAAAAAATTATGGGCCAATGATTCCATCTGCCCATAAAGCACACCAAACAGCGACTTTCAATGGTTGTAAGGGCGTCTCGACAAAGGCTTCTAGGTTTTCTCCACTCTGAATTCGGCAGTTCTGCTTATTGACATAGCTATTTAACTAAAAATGTGCCTCATCGATGAATAAAATTTTGCGTTAAAAAGAGGATCAAGCTGAATATTGTTTTTGACCCATCCAACGCACGACGCACATAATGGTCATTCAGTCTATTCATAGTAAAATGGGAAAACGTACTGACTACCAACAACTGTCAACTGTCAAATTGACAGTCTGTGGAAACAATGTCGCCAGTTTAAAACCAGACACAAAAAATCCTTTACATTAAAATTTAAATTACAAATAAATTAAAGGTACTTTAAATTTTAATTTAAATTAAAATTTAAAGTACCTTTAATTTACTTATCAAACTATATAGAGAACGTAACAAGCGCCGTGGTGTGAGTCTGGTAGGGGCTCGATGTAAAATATTTTTGAAAAATTCCTGGGAAATTCAGTATATGTTAATAAAACTTTTGAACACAATTAAAATATTGTAGGCGAACATGAGGAGTGTTATGATAAAGGGAAAACGTATAACTTTTATATTAGGTACCTTTTGAATATCAAAAAGTTTATATTTACTTTAAAAGTAAAAAAAAATGTTAACGTAAATTGAAGGATCAAAATAATGAGTATTAAAAAAAAGTTAATACTTTTGGCTCATTTTTGAATGTGTTAATAATTTGGATAGAATGACTCTCGCATATCAGAAAAAAATATTTGTATATTACTTCACTAAAATCCTCAAGATGACGTTTTAAACTCACACATGAATAGATAAACACTTATTATGTATACATATCTTCCAAAAAAATTATAAGGATGTTGAAATTCATTCATTCGAACCCGTATCCGCACCCTAATGGTGCATAGGGCACTGCATCATATAAGCGCAGTGTTATCTTGATCCTTAACACACGAAGAAAAGGTAATCAGCCCTCCGCTTCAGGTACCAGTCCAGGGTAATATTGAATAAATAATAGAGTGAAAAAATTACTTATATTCATTAGACCCTCTGTGGGAATTGAACCCGGGACCTACAGAACGGTAGCCGAGTGAGATGACCATTACACTAAGGAGGCGGACAAAACATGGATGTTGAAAACATGTTTAAAAAAATGATTTGATGATAGCTTGGTGATGATTTGATGATAAGTCGTAAGTTCAATGACCTCCACGTTTCATCATTTATTTTTTTAATATAATTGCTTACAAAAATAATCACTTAATTACATACTCCTAAAAACTTCAAGTAGCATTTTACAAAAGGATGAATTTTCGATTTATTATAATTTTATTATTATTATAGTCTTTAAGTCTGAAAATGTGTTTACATTTTTAACGTATACAGGTGCCTTTTTGTATCTTTTGAAATATAAAATTAACATATTAATAAATATAAGTGTAAGTCCTTCTCCAAGCACAAGAGCTTAGAATCTTTATTGGAGAGAACTGCGATATTATTTTTTAGATTGTAAAAATAGAAATGTCTTGAAAATTAATTAAAATTATAAAATAAACTACTTACTTACTTTTGTTACCATATTAAAAAAAATAATAAAAAACACCATTTCAGCCAGAGTAACTTATTTCGATCATTTAGTGTATATTGTTAATTTATGCTTAAATTTGCCATATTTAATAGCTTTTAACAAATGTTGAGGTTCTCACCAAAGCGTTACATTTTCATTATAAATGATTTTAAGTAATTAGGAATTCTAGCTTGTAAAATTATTACCTTTTGGTGCTATTCAATGATTTCATGTTGGTTTAATACAGGATTGGTCTTTTTTTGTCGCAACTTTAATTAAGATTTGGATATAATACAGTAAAAAGAACAGATATGCATTTAAATGATTTTTGTGCAACATTGGAAATGTAACATTTTGGTGAGGATCTCCTTATCCAGTATACGTTATTTTGATCATATAGTGGATATTGTTAATTTATTCTTTAACTAACGCTATTTAAACGCTTTTGACAAATCGTACTATGTAAAAACGTAAAATCTTCAGTAGGGCCATTTAACCGTCTTTAAACTTTTGTCATCAATGCAGTAAGTCATTTTTAACTAGTCAATATATTATACTTCCAAGAATAAAAAAAAATCGTTTTGGAAATTTTTCCAGGTCAAAATTAAGCTAGTAAGATGTCAAATAGTCAATAATCACGTTTTTGTAAAAAATGCACTTTGTAATTTTTTCCTGTATGAGGACGATACATTAAAAAAATTCAAGTTCATTTATAGGGCGCGTCATCTGTATGCATTTTGTCATTGTTACCGCCTGCTTAGACGCCCGCTTAGCGGCGTCCTCAGCCACAGTACTCCGTAAGCAACGGCGTCGCAAGCACGTAGGCACGGCGCGCCGCACACTTCCCGCTAGCGTCGCGACGCTCAAAGTTTTCAAAATATAGACGATAAAAAACAAGATACGAGGCTTATGCTATTAGACAGCAGATGTTTTGTTTGATTTAGACGTATCGTAAGCCGCACGTCTTATTTTCGTTGGAAAAGTTGCGAGAAAGTGAATAAGTTGGTGTTATAATAAACAGTATAAATCATTTTCGGTCGGTTTTAGTGGTGTTATTTTTAAGAGTGAAACTTTCGGAATTGAGAGGTTTTAAAGCTCAATAAATAATCTAAGAAAAAACTTTTTTTAAGAACAAGTTTATTGCAGTCATAACTAATATTTTGTGTAAAATTTTATAATAGCTAAGTGAAAAAGTTTACGTTAGTGTAAAAATACGAAACGCAGTATGTGTAAAATCGGTAAGTCTAAAAAAATGTTACATTTAATCTAATTAGTAAAAAAATAGTTACAAACGGTTTTCATATTTTAATTTTAATTTTCTTTGTATAGGCCTCCACTACAGTGTAGTTTGCGAGTAATTTTGGCTCTTACAAATAAAATTGATTGTAATAATAAAAAAGGTACAAGAGGAGATAGAGAATGGAAAAAAATAACAATAATTATTGGAAATTAAGGAAAATATATAACTAATTACTCAATTACAATGTGGACAGTCAAAAATATTCTTACTTTAAATGTCGATCGATTATAAATGAAATTAATTATTTTCTCACTTAAAAAATATTTTGTCCGCCTCCGTAGTGTAATGGTCAGCACGCTCGGCTACCGTTCTGGAGGATCCGGGTTCGATTCCCAGGGGGGTTAAAATAAATATGAGTGATTTTTTCACTGTCATATTTATTCAATATTACCCTGGACTGGTACCTGAAGCGGAGGGCTGATCACCTTTCCTTCATGTGTAAACGATCAAGATAACACTGCGTTTATATGACGCAGTGCCCTATGCACCATTGGGGTGCGGATAAGGGTTTTTATTTATTTTATTAAAAAATATTCCATGTGCTAAAATAAATTTAATTTTTTTAAACTCTGGCCCCGCTTATTCCCCTCCCTACAGATATCCATCTCATCCTGGTGAGCAGGAACCCAATTATGTACAGACTTTTAGTTGTTTTTTTTTTAAATTAAATGGAATAAATTTATAGTTTAATAATAAGTGTATCATATTTTGTAATTCAGAACAATATTCAATTAACTTGACATTGGCAAATGCAATGTATTTCATGTGCAACGCCATTCTATATTAATTTTTTTTTAATAAAATACTTTTTTTACCACTTTATATTTATATTTATTTTAACGACTGGTTTCGAAAGCTTACATATACTTCCATCATCTGGTCAAAATATAAACTGGAAGATATTTTGGAAGTATTCATTCAAGATTGCTTACATTTCCAATTTCATAATGTCTTACCAGAAACTGAATGCGGCGACATTAAATAAAATATGCTAAAATAAAAATATGGTTTACATATTTTTGAATACATAATATAAAGAGTATAATTTTATCTAATCTAAAGATCACAGCCTGCTTCTAAATTTACATTTGGATCTTTCCTATTCAGATATTCTGTACCGTAGAACGAGAACTTCGATGTGTTACTTGAGCCCAGTACAAAAAAAAATTAGATCGTGGTATCGATCGAAGTGCAGTGACAATAAGTGTCACCTGTCAGGGAAACAATGAATCATGTCGATACGTTCATTATTGTAGACCAAATACAGATTTATATATTTTTTTGTACTGGGTTCAAGTAACACATGAAAATTCAAGTAGCCCCGTTCTACGGTACATTAAAAAACCTGAGTGGTAAGAGTTTTCATATAATATATATACCCGGAGAAGACATTGTTTGAATAGTTTTATATATTTCTTATATTTTAAAAAATCTATACTTATGTGAAATTTTATAATTCAAATATCCTAACCATTGGTCGAAGCTCTTGTTATTAAATAAAAATAATAAAACTAGCATTATAGTAATGGTCCTTCTAATCCTTATCCGCACCCAATGGTGCATAGAACACTGCGTCGTATAGAAGCAGTGTTATCTGGATCATTAAATACATGAAGGAAAGGTGATCAGCCTTCTGCTTCAGGTACCAGCTCAGGGTCATATTAAATAAATATTAGACTGGAAAATAACTAATATTTATTTTGACCCTCCTGGGAATCAAATTCGGGACCTCCAGCATGGTAGCCTAGCGCACTAACCACTACACTATGGTTATGGTATTATGTCTTTTTCATTTATGATATATTTACATAAATGGTTATTTACCTTTACTGAATATATTTTTATTGGCTGAATCGAATTAAAGTAGAAATCCAAGTTTTGAAAAAAATTATATATGATTTAGAATAAAAGCTTCGTGAACAAAAATATCATTAGAGAATCAATAAATATTACTTATGCTATTTTTTTTTTAACAATTTTTTTTTGTGTTTTTCCGGTATCATCATGGATATCGAGTAGGAGGTTCGCATTCTACCTTTCATCCTCCTTTGTCTCTATGCCGCACCCAGTTGTGCATTGAGCACTATATACGTTGATGCATCGTCATCATGGTCGTAAATAACATAAAGGCATGATGTCAGATATCAATTTTATATTTCGATTTTTCTTGAAGCGGAGGACTGATCACCTTTCCTTCATGTATAAATGATTAAGAAAACACTGCGTTTATATGGCGCAGTGGCCTATGCACCATTGGGGTGCGGATAAGGGTTTTATTATTATTAGTATAAATATTGGAAATATTTAAAAGGGACAAATAAATTTGTAAATGAACGGAATACGAAAATCTTAGGGCATTTAAAGGACTAATGTTACGTATTTTTATTTTATTACACTACGGAGGCATTACACTATATATATATATATATATATATATATATATATATATATATATATATATATATATATATATATATATATATATATATATATATATATATAATATATATATATATATATATATATATATATATATATATATATATATATATATATATATTTTTATATATATATTTATATATATATATATATATATATATATATATATATATATATATATATATATATATATATATATATATATATATATATATATATATATATATATATATATATATATATATATATATATATATATATATATATATATATATATATATATATATATATATATATATATATATATATATATATATATATATATATATATATATATTTATATGTATAAATATATATATATATATATATATATATATATATATATATATATATATATATATATATATATAAATATATATATATATATATTTATATATATATATATATATATATATATATATATGTATAAACATATTATATTTCTTTAATATCACTACATTTTACTTAAAGTATGCTCACCACTGTAATTTTTTAGGAATCCCTAAGATCCATATTTAATTCGGGTCGTATAATCAAAACCCCTAAAGGGACATGTATTTTCGTCCATAAATATTCTAAAAAAGTTGATAGCCATATTTATTTCAAGTTGAAAAATTAAATTTAACGACGTGGTTCCAGTAAAACAAACAAGGGAATGAAAAAAGCTTACGCTAAGTCATGTAAGTTCCAACAAATCACGCACTCAGCATTATGAAGTAATTCGCATACCCTGAAAAAGAACGAGCTTTTGCAAGTATAAGCAACAAGTACCTAACACGTTAAACGCCTTGGGGGGCACCGGTGACCTCGCCTGTGTTGGACCGCAGCGCCATGGGGGCACCAGTGACCCTAATGGAGAGCTATATTCAAAACACTTTAACTATGGAACCCATCATATAATCAAAAATGGTATAAACTAACCATTTATAACCCTTATCCGCACCCAATGGTGCATAGGGCACTGCATCGAGTTGGCACAGTGTTATCTTAATCATTACTTACATGAAGGCAAGGTGATCACTCTTGCGCTTCAGGAACCAGTCCAGGGTAATATTAAATAAATATTACAGTGTAAAATCACTAATATTTATTTTCACCCCCCCTCCCTGGGAATCGAACTCGGGACCTCCAGCACGGTAGCTAAACACGCTGACCATTACACCACGGAGGCGAACAATTATAATATTAAAAAATATAAATTAAGGAAAAGTTTTTTTTGCTGTGAATTTTAAATACAACAAATTTTATCATTGGCGTAGAATTGGTGAATGGGTAGCGAAAGAATAACTAAGAAGTATATTTGGCAAATGTGAGTGGGCGAACAGAACGAGGATGGCCGAAAAAGAGGCACGATCAGATCAATCAGAATATATCTGGTGGTGTCAAAAGTCTGCGTAATCGGAGGGCATGTTTGATTTGATATATGGATGTGAAAGAAGCTAATAGTCTATGTCAGGACAGAAGAATTTGCGTTCCAACTTCTCTGCCTATCCGAAAAAAGCGTGATGGTACAAGAAGTAGCAGTAGTATAATAAGGACATTGGTGACATAAACCAAAGTAGGACACAAAATGCCGAACCCTCTTCTAGTGGAACGGAAGGTCTGCTGATGACAGTCAACAGTCCGCTTCTCCTGAGGAGTTTTACGTGGTTTCCTTCCAGCAATGAGCAAATGCTGAGAAGATCCTGATTGGCCCACACTAGATTATTCCTCCTGTTCCCAACACAGATTCACATAAAAACATATTTAATTAGCTAGAAGAAACAAAAATCCACTAAATCATCTATAAACCTTATTTTTTGACATCTCCTCAAAGATGAAGAAGAATATGGGAGTCTGGGCATTTACGGGGCTGACGACCGTCATAGGCTGGTTTAAGTGATTTCTTTACACACGTGTAACATTCACCAATTCTACCCATTATTGACAACCACACTACTCAAATTCTCGGAAGTTCAATATATATGAACCAATTTAGAAACCTTGTTCTTGAATCACTAGAACTTCACTAGAGACATCTATTGGTGAGATATCTATGACGGTCGTCAGCCCCGTAAATGCCCAGACTTCCATATTCTTCTTCATCTTTGATGAGATGTCAAAAAATAATATGAAAATAACTCCTGTAATTGGAGATAATCCAGATTTTGTGAACAAATATTTGGACACACTCAAAATGTTGGATTAATTTTAATTTTAATTTTAAGTGTTTCAACTAATTTATCGTCATTACAAATATTGCAACGAATTTGTAAAAGAGATTTTTTTTGATCATGAAAAGCTCTACCAAGGTGAATTTATAGTACGTGGCCCCAAACTGCCCTTTAAAAATTCAATAGGTATTTAAAATCACTCTGGACTGTATGTATTATTACCTGAAACGCAAAGCAATTACCTTGCCTTAGTATTTGGACACCCTCAAAATGTTGTCTCCTTAAACCTTGTACATAATAAGCAAGGTAAACAATAAATACAATTCCCATAAAAGAAGTAGTACTGTAGTATAATAAATATCGAGAAATATTTGTGGGTGTTTTGGTTGTATTTTTTATTTTGTTTTGGTTGTGAAAGTTAGCAGAGATTTCTTACGATGAGCGTTTAAACAAAGTAATCGTTTTTCTCATAAAATGTTTTTTCGGCTGGCGGCTATTTGAAATCGAATTCCGACCATTCAAACGGAATGCTATTTTCGCTGTGGGTTAAGACGAACAGTCGCACAGTGGGGTATATTGGCGATCTGGGCGGCTAATATTATTTTTCGTTCTAAATCGATTCCAAATATGCCTTTTGACTAATTCATTGTATTATATGGAGATATTTTTTACTTATCAGTAAAAAAAAAATTTTTTTTTTTTAATAAATGCAAATCGTAGTAAATAATTAAAAAATATTAGTCCGAGAAAGATGGCCATGGTTCCTCGTCCGGACACAGTTCTTCTTCCGCTTTTAATAAAAGCGATTTCTTCATTTGTTATTTTTTTTTGTTTCCTTTATAAATCGTATTCTTATTGGACGACAATAACGTGGTGAAGAAGGAATTGGGTTTTGCCAAATAACCTTATTATTCAAGGAACAAATAAGTTGTAGGGGCACAAACGAACTCTGAAATATGTTTGCATCGGAGTCTGCATCATTTAAAAACGTTTGTTTATATTGAGCTTGTTGTGCTCCATCACAACCCCACTTGCACATTTAAACTAATGTTTCTCTTTCTTTTTTATTTAAATTTTGTAAACATTCTTCTAAATGTGTCAATAGTCGCGTGGTAGTGTGATCCATTAAACTCTGTAGGTTTACTTTGGCACAAGTTTCAGTTACTCTGTAAGCTTCCTTAGCAGGGTAACACTCGAGTTTTGCTTTTTGTAAGATACTGTAACACGTGTATAGTTTTTTATGAGAACTCCTTACTATTTCATATTGCCTTCTCGAAAGATCGGCTTCAACAAAAATAGATAAAGTCTGTGATGGAGTCAATTGCGTTATCCGGGTATTTTTTTGCTGGCAACGAGAATACGCTTTCTTATATTTGGTAGCACGCTTAGGTGTACAGATAATTTCTTTCAACACCAAAGAAGCATCTCTCATCCCGCTTTCTCCTAACTTTGACCAAGTAGCATGGGTGAGCACATCTAATTCAATATGTTTGCGCAAATCTTCAGTTTTCCTTCTTTTGCTTCTCTGACTTGATTCACCAAACGACTTTGATGGTCGTCCTGATCGATTCATTACCCAAGGAATTGTAAAAGTTTCGTCAAGCCAATTTTCATTTTTTATCAAGAAAGTTTCCTCCTTTCTGAGTGCATTAGTCTATCTTCGTTTCATTTCAGACTTGAAATGCGAAAAATCGTTTTTAATTTTCATTGCACACTCGTCAGAAAAATTATCTAATTGTAATAGGTACTTTTGCAAGCATTCTAATTTTTCATTAATTTTATTAGCATTTTGTTGCTGCATAATAATAAATAACTGTTTTCTAGTCATTATTCTAACATCTACTGGTCCTAAAATAAAAATGTAACAATTTAAAGATAAAAAACTGTACGTAGTTCAGTTTTCATTATTGTGCTGACTCATCTTAAAAGAGTGATTTCTTGCAAAAGAGCAAAATTCTGCAATAAAAATTTCAATTTATATAAAGAAAGAGGGCTAAGCTATTTGATACAATCAAAATTATAGCCGGATAACACTCGGAAGCACAACTAAATATCCTTTATTTAAAAAAAAATGAAGGAAAAATCCATTTAAAGGCACTTATTTAAATTAGTATTTTTCTAGTAAATATGTTAGCTATTGCAACTTAAATCTATGTACAATACACTATCTTACCTGCTTCATCACAATTCATTATTAAATTGTATACGTGTAATACAAAAAAATAATAATAATCACTGAAATGTTTGCGTACTAAACGAACAGCGAAAGAGAAACACGTGCACTCACAATAACAACAACTTTGCGACTGACCATTAGACACGTGAGATGTGCGTGGGGGGGATACAATTATTGCATGTCATCAACAAAATACTCTATTTCATGTTGATATATTTTTCATACACCTGCGACAATGTTTTTAAAAGTGACTTTTGGCCGCCCAGATCGCTAATATACCCCACTGTGAGTCGGTAATCAGTCGGACTCGTTTTATTTGCCAAACTAAAACTAATAACGGTAATCAGAGAAAACCTTAAACGGATGAAACCGTTTTGCACGAAGCTTCATCAATTTCTGCTAATGAATAGGTACATAATTTGAGACTTGAGACATGAGAATAGGTACGTAATTTGAGACTTGAGTGTTTGAGACTTGAGAATAGGTACATTATTTGAGACTTGGGAAATTGAGACTTGAGAAAAGGTACATAATTTGAGACTTGAGGCATGAGAATAGGTACATAATTTGAGACCTGAGAATTTGAGACTTGTAGCTTGTCAATAGGTACATAATTTGGAACTTGAGAATTTGAGACTTGATACTTTAGAATAGGTACACAATTTGAGGCTTGAGAATTTGAGACTTGAGACTTGAGAATAGGTACATAATTTGAGAATTTGAGACTTGTTTGTAAATTAGATCCCGGAAGACCGACTTATGGCGGATGAAGAGGCCGCCAGACATTTTTCTCTTAATTAGTTAGATTATTCAAAATATCATTAGCTACTGGTGAAATAGAAGCAGGGGCGTGCCTTCCATATAGGCAGAAAAACAGTGCCTATCCAGCGCTATGTATTTAATGTAACTGCAACAAATAATCACTTTACTCATGGCAGATAGTGAGCTTCTTGACAACTGTTGTCATTTAGCATTTTTTTTCTTTTTCGATTGCATTTTTATTTCATAGATTTAAAAAATATTTTCATTACTAAATTTGCATTGTGAAAAAAATTTATTAGAAATTAATGCTATTTTTTTCTTTTTCATTTTTTAATACTGAGCCTACACTTTATTAGGCTTGTCTGTAGGTGAGAAAGTAAAGATAAGGAAGGAAAATGAGAAGAATACATCACAAATACCTAAACCAATTAAAATAAATCTTTCTTGAATTTATTTTACAATTGGTGGGGATTGAACCCGCGACGCATGTTTCGCAGTCGAGCGACTACCCAATTACGCCACGGCACTTGTCAATTATACTAACAGTTGAACATCCATGCTGCTTTCATTTTTTAAACTGATTTATAAGCAATGATCTCAGATCCATTGTAAATATGGATAGTAATTCAATGGACTTGATACTAATCAAATTTTAAAACTCATATATCGCTCACTCCTTTCAAGAACGCCATAAATCAAAAAACTTGATTTTTCAGGAGAACGTTTTTAAAGTTTAAAAATATAATACAATTTATTAAAAATAAGTATCAAGCCACTTATTAAACTTTTAACTGTGCAACAGATCTTTTTAGGTAAAATCTGAAGGTTTTTTCTCCATTTAAAAATTTTTTAGAATATTTAAAAAAATAATTAAACAATACCTTTTCTTCAAAATGCAAAAAAAACACTTTCCGCCATTTAGCGGGTAAATATTAAGTTAAAAATATGCTTCTTTTGCTGGGATATAGTACATTCTTTGAGCATTCCGAAAACATGCACAACTGAAAATTGTCGATTTTTGATTTATGACGTTCTTGAAAGGAGTGAGCGATATGTATAAAATTCACGCGTTACTCCAAGAGTTCGCAGCAGTATCTTAATTGATTTGAGTAAGCTTAAACTAGTCATTGACAGCTATACGCTCTGTATACGAATATATCTAGACAACCATATTATTTTTTTTTATTACTGTTTTACTTAGTAAATACCACTATTTCTTTCAATCTACTATGACACGTGTTTCGATGCATTCCGCATCATTTTCAAACATCCATATTATTATTCATCAGTGTCAAAATGTAAAAATAAGCCCTGAGTGGAGAAACCCAGATTTGAGAACATGGATTTGGACACACCAAAATTAAGTGAAAATTTTAATAAAAATAAAACCCTTATCCGCACCCCAATGGTGCATAGGGCACTGCGTCATATAAACGCAGTGTTATCTTGATCGTTTACACATGAAGGAAAGGTGATCAGCCCTCCGCTTCAGGTACCAGTCCAGAGTAATATTAAATAAATATGACAGTGAAAAAATCACTAATATTTATTTTACCCCCCTTGAGAATCGAACCCGGGACCTCCAGAACGGTAGCTGAGCGTGCTGACCATTACACTACGGAGGCGGACAATTCGTGAACATTTTAGAGAAACAAAAAGTTAGAGTCTATTTTTAAATGAAAAAAAATGATCATAGCCTTTTTATTAGGTTGCACCTTTTATTATACAAAAAAATCTAATATTTTCTGGTAATTCATTTCACACCAAGTGTAAAATTCTAATTTATTCATTGTTCTTCGACTGATCAGATTATCCGCAAAGATAATAATTAAGAAACAAATTTCCAATATACAAAACAATGGGAAATTTCCTTTTCAATTTTTGTTTATTGGAAATTAATACGAAAATTGTTGGTACGAGTACAAAAAAAATGTAATCGGAAACTTTTATCCTGAGATCTTGATTGAGCTTACCTTCAAAACTTAACAAAAGCTTTCCGCCTTTGCTTAAATGACATTAAAAACTTGATGTTGCAAAATTATAAAGTAACGAAGGCTTCGCTTTATTCGTTTTCTACTTAATAATATTTTAATTACGGAAAATCGCAGAGTATATATAAAAAAAAGTATTAACCTGTAAAGCTTCTATTTTAGAGGCTTGTAATAAGGATAAGGGGTAGATATCGCTCACTCCTTTCAAGAACGTCATAAATAAAAAAATCCTGAATCTTCAGTTGTGCATGTTTTTGGAATGTGCAGAAAATGTACTATATCCCAGCAAAAGACACATATTTTTAACTTAATATTTACCCGCTACAGGGCAGAAAATATTGTTTTTGCATTTTGAAGAAAATGTATTGCTTGATTTTTTAAAAAATATATTTATATTTTTAAACTTTAAAAACGCTCTCCTAAAAAATCAAGTTTTTTTTTTTTTTTTAAATTTATGACGTTCTTGAAAGGAGTGAGCGATATGAGAAAACAACACAAATGCCTAAAACATTGTGGGTGTGTCATAATCCTTGTTCACAAATCTGGGTTTGTCTTACTTATTACTTATAACCCTTATCCGCACCCAATGGTGCATAGGGCACTTCATCGAATTGACGCAGTGTTATCTTGATCATTATTTATGGTACATGAAGGCAAGGTGATCACTCTTGCGCTTCAGGAACCAGTCCAGGGTAATATTAAATAGATGTTACAGTATAAAATCACCAATATTTACTTTTTTAGTCGGGTTTCTCTACTTATGAGTTATATTTACATTTTGACATCAATGAAGAAGACTATTGAAAGATGGATATTCACAGGGCTTACGCCTATCATAGACTGGTTTAAGCTTATTGAAATCAATTATAGATACTGCCCCGAACTCAAACATAAAGTGACGTCTAAATTATATGATAAAAATATATTGATATAATTAGTACTACATATTATATACTTTTAACTTTTTAAATTCTTAAATCTAGTAAATTCGTTAGTCGACAAGTTAGCAAGCCTGCGCGGCTCGCTCGCGATGAGTACTGAAGTTTTCATACAAGATTTTCAATACCATTTTAAATAATGTTTATAAAACTTCCATATTTTTATAAAGTACAATATGATGTCCAATTCGATTTGTTAAACGACCAATTTGATAAAAAAAACGTCCAATTTGTAGTGATACAAGCACAGATTTCTATAGAGCGTGTCGGTAATGTATACATACAGTAATAGTAAGTTTGTGAGATTATACTTACTTACTTATAACCCTTATCCGCACCCAAAGGTGCATAGGGCACTGCATCGAATTGATGCAGTGTTATCTTGATCATTACTTACATGATGGCAAGGTGATCACTCTTGCGCTTCAGGAACCAGTCCAGGGTAATATTAAATAAATATTACAGTGTAAAATCACTAATATTTCTTTTCACCCCCCCTGGGAATCGAACCCGGGACCTCCAGCACGGTAGCTAAACACGGTGACCATTTCACCATGGAGGCGATACTCATATTAATATAGAAATCACATTATTTAATCATATACACATATAGAAATCATATTTTACGCAGTTCGTAATATGCCCAGACCGTTCTACAATAAATAAACAAACGAGTGGAAATATTTATGAATTTTCGCGTATATCATTACGCGCAAATAAATATGCTTTGAATTTTCACGTATTTGGATAAATACATAAAACACACCACTGACTTTTACACGTATCACGAGTATTTCCGGCAAGCATTATTGAAGTCGCGTTGCGATTTTACGATTTGGAAAATAAATTCGATTAATTTTTTGACATCTCATCAAAGACGAAGAAGAATATGGAAGTCTGGGTATTTACGGGGCTGACGACCGTCATAGGCTGGTTTAAGTGATCACTTTACACACGTGTAACATTCACCAATTCTACCCATTATTGACAACCACACTACTCAAATTCTTGGAAGTTCTATATATATGAACCAATTTAGAAACCTTGTTCATGAATCACTAGAACTTATCCTGAGGCATCTATTGGTGAGATGAAAAGAAGTTTTTATTTAATATTAAAAATCCTGGATTATAATCACATACATGAGAAACACCAGAAAATATCATTTTCATTTTTTTTAAATTTAAGCTTATAATTTGACCGGGTAATTTATTTACTTTATTTTGAGTGAGTCCAAATACTGGTTCACAAATCTGAATTATCTTCAATTACCTATAGGAGTTATTTTTCATATTATTTTTTGACATAAAAAAATAATATGAAAAATAACTCATCTCAATACGTACGGCTTGAGGATATTCAACACAGCGAGAACTAACCGATCCTCACAGCTTATAATTCAGATTTACCGTACACCCGAGATAGTACTATACACTTAATGAAATCTTAAGGTACAACACTTTGAGTGTGTTCAAATGCTTGTTCACAAATCTGAATTATCTCCAATTATAGGGGATATTTTACATATATTTTTTTTGACATCTCAACAAAGATGAAGAAGCAATAATACTCAGACTATGACGGCCGTAAGCCCTGTGAATGCCAATACTTCTATATTCTTCTTCATCTTTGTTGAGATGTCAAAAAAATAACTCCTATAATTGGAGAAAATCCAGATTTGTGAGAAGTTATTTGGACACACTCAAAATGTTGTACACTCGATTAAAATCCATTTAACCATATTTTTTCCGCGTACATCATCTCTATAGGTGCTAATTAAAAGTTTGTCAATTGCAAATACGTCGTTCAAATCTATTATGTGACCAAATAGACTAAATTAGTTTTCAGGAATAAAATATTCGTCCCGTCAGCCGTAGAGATAAAATCGATGCCATAAATATCGTTAAAGAAGTAATTACGAAAATTGAGTATTTTGAAGTTGACAGATATATTAAAAAATCTGATTCGTTTGTCAATAATCTCGATTTTAAGGAAGTCGATTTTGGATTTCTGATCATCTTGCCTGCCTTAATATAATTAAGAATCAACTAATAACTTAATCAATTTGATGCAGTGCCCTAAGCACCATTGGATGTATGTGATGATATGATATGATTCTAGTTTTCTGGATAAAGACCAACGGCAAACTGATAAGAATTTAATGAATGGAATGGAAATAGAAAATAATGGTTCCGTTTTACGCTTCGAAGCTTTAATAGAATTTTCTTTCAGAAATTTTATCGAAGTTTGCTGAATGACTATCCGCTATTTTATTTCACTTATTTTAACTTGAGATTACCGATGGGATTCCTTTTTAGGATATTACCATACTGGTCATGAAAAATTCATGAATTTTAATCCTTTCAAATCGACATATATGTACATATGTATATTATTATATTATTCACAACGTTTTGAGTGCATCTAAGTCTTCTTCTTCTTCCTCAAACCCTCATCCGCACTCGATGGTGCATACGGCACTGCATCATATAAACGCATTGTTATCTTGATCGTTAACCTATGAAAAAAAGGTGATCAGCCCTCCACTTCAGGCACCAGTCCAGGGTAATATTGAATAAACATTAGAGTGAAAAAATCCCTTAATTTATTTGACCCCTCCCTGGGAATCGAACCTGGGACCTCCAGTATATGTCCAAATAAATGTTCACAAATCTAGGTTTTCTCCATCCAGGGGTTAATTTTTACATTTTTTACATCTCAAAATAGATAGAAAAAAATATTAAGATTACAAGCCCTGTAAATACCTAGATCTCCATATTCTCCATGTTTGTCAGGCGCCATGGTATAGTTGGATAGACGTTCGATTACGAAATTGGCATCGCTGGTTCGATTCCCGCCAATCGCAAAATTAATTCCAGGAGATTTAGATTCAATTGGTCTGGGTTAATTAATTAATTATGCTTTTATCACATTTACCTTCCCTGTCCTTACTATCATCCTACCTGCAGACAAGCGTCTAGAAGTGCGGGTTATTCCTTTAAAAAATAAGATGTAAAAAATATATAAAGTGATTACCTTCAGCAAGACTTTATAACTTGACAACTGGTGCCATGATGACAGTCTTATAATTGACGCAAAGAATACCAAATTAACGCATTTCGAAACTGTCATGTCAATATATTTAAGCAGTTTTAAGATCTCATTATTTTAATAGTCTATATAACTACGATATTAACACTTATTCTTGTGATACAATACATCAGGCATGTCAAACTTGCGGCCCGCGAGTATTTTTTTTGCGGCCCGCTGATACCCGTTATAATATTTTTCTTCATATTCATATTCTTCATCATGTTGCAGGCCTTGTGGCCTGTTTTTAAGAGGGAATAGCCTCCTGCGATGTCGATTCCCAGCTATCGACCCGTCTCTCTGGTGGTCTGCCCGGGAGTCATCTACCATGGGGTTGCCCATGCAGTGTGATGTGAGGGAGTCTGGGTGGTTCCATTCTCCTCACATGTGCATACAATTGTCTCCTTCGTTGCCTTCCCCACCTAACGACATCTTCGATCTCGCATATATCCCTGATCCTGGCGTTTCTTATTCTATCTCGAAGACTCTTGCCTGATATGCATCTTAGAGTCTTCATTTCTAACACTCTAAGCAGGTTTTTTATGCCAACGGTGTCCGCTCAATACCTTTAATTTTTTAAATATTGTTATATTTTTCATTTCTTTAAATGTTTCATTTAGATATTTTTTTTGTACGGAAACATATTATTTTCTTTTACCAAATCATTAAGTTTGATCTACTGTACCTCACGTGACTGTTTTTGATAATAAATTATTCACTTGAAGTTAGATAAAAATGTAAATGAGATTTTCGAGTTTTTTGATGTGGCCCGCCAGCGTAGCCAAAATACCTTATGCGGCCCTTGTTGCCTTTTGAGTTTTACACCTCTGCATTAGATATTACGAATGAATTTGGTTAATTGGGTATTATAATTGATAGTTTTGTTAAGTGAGATCTCCAAGTAATTTAAACAGTGTAAATAACTGTCTGGCAATTACACCAGTTAAAATGTTTTGTTCCTGTTTCTACTTTCAAATTCTGTATTTGTATCAATCTAACAAAGCATTTAGTTTGGTATGGCATCCACTGTTTGGGGATATTACTGTAGGTACAACTAAAGTAATATTTATCAACTGATTTATTCATATTACCAAAAATGTCTCAAAAAGTGTAGTAAAACAATTATGTAAGATCGATTTTGAGTGTATTGATGTAAACACGACTTGTTTCGAGAACAAAAGATATTCTCATCAGTGGAAATACAAATTAATTAAAAATAATAACGTTAATCAAAGTGCAGTTCTTGAAATAAGTTTACAATAATAAACTCAAAAGTGGTTGAATATAAGTGTTTTATTTTTGTATTATTTTGTATTTGTATGTATTTGATCGTGTTATTTCAGAAAGATAATACCTAATAAATAAATAAAATAGTTTCGTATGCCCTTGTAAAGTTAAATGCCCCCAAAAAACTATGTACGCGGTGGTATAGTACTGGATTTCTATATTAATTGCGCGTTAAGATATATATATATATATATATATATATATATATATATATATATATATATATATATATATATATATATATATATATATATATATATATATATATATATATATATATATATATATACATATATTTTATGTATTTTACTGTGTTTCTGACAGTTATAATGCTTATGGATGGTACCTACTATTAAATGTAATAAAAAACAGATAAATACATTTTTAGTACATTTTTCAATGATTAGGTTTTTAATAATTTAAACTAACTTGATTAAAATTCAGATGTTTTCACATAACATAACGCTTATGGCATTTGATAAAAAAAGAATACATCGAAATGCGAGTAACAACAGATTAAATGGTAATTACTAAATGAAATTTAAATTGAAATGGATAGATATTGTCACAAAGGGACAACCAAATTAATAAATGGAAAAATACTGAACCGCTTAGCAGTTCAATAAAGCTATTAAAAACATCAAACCTGAAAGTTATTTTGTCTACTATTTTCAACAATTTTTCTGAGCAATTAATTTTATCATTTGATGTTTCCGAACACACTCCGATTCTATTATGATCTCTGATAAATTTCCGTGTTTTAATATTGCTTTGGCAAGTTTGTTTGTAACAAGTATTTCTGTGTCGATATGGATGAGTTCGGTACATAAAAATTGTATATTTATATAATCTTTCGTAAAAATAACATGACAATATTTTGAACGGCGTATTTTTAGCGACAGATAAAAGTACTTCAAGAAAAATAAGAACGAAAACATTTGAGGTCTGAAATGTCTGGTTTATTGGATATCCGACTGGGTGATCTTGGTATTGTATTGACGATAACATCTGGTTGTCACTTTGATGAACAATATCAATAAAAATAAGTATAACCGTTCTCTATCTAGAACTTCCATCTCGATGTTATGTCGCCTATGGTCTGGTCACTGGTCACTGTTCACTGCCTGTGCGTTTCTTTAAGACAAAGTGCGTTACATAAGACTAGGATCTTATCAGGGGCAAGTGCTAAGAGGAGAAAAGTACGGGTTATTATACCTAATCATAAAAAGCGCAATAAAGAGTAACTAACTCAACGTAAATCATGTCTAACTCTAATAATACAAACAAACAAATCGTTTTATATTATCCACTGACACTTCGTGATGGAATTGCATTTTAATATTTTATTAGATTAAAACCAATATTTTTAGCTTTTCCACTTTATTTTTATTTGACCAGCGACCGGGTTTCGTCGTTACCGACATCATCAGACTAGTCTGACAGTCTGGTTAGACTGGTCAGACTGGTCGACATCATCAGACCAGTCTGATGATGTCGGTAACGACGAAACCCGGTCGCTGGTCAAATAAAAATAAAGTGGAAAAGCTAAAAATATTGGTTTTAATCTAATAAAATATTAAACATATCGTTGTCATACAGGAGAAAGTGATCAAGTGCATTGTTTTACAAAAACGTGATCATATACTATTTGATATCTTACTAGCTTAATATTGCCCTGAAAAATCCCAAAGGATTTTAAACTTGGAAGTATAATATATTGAGTGGTTAAAAATGACTAACTGCATTGGTGTTTATTTTCTTGCCAAGCGATAGTGACTTAAATGGCCCTCCTAAACATTTTCGTCCGCCTCCGTAGTGTAATAGTCAGCGTGTTTAGCTACCGTGCTGGAGGTCCCGGGTTCGATTCTCAGGGGGGTAGAAAATAAATATTAGTGATTTTACACTGTAATATTTATTTGATATTACCCTGGACTGGTTCCTGAAGCGCAAGAGTGATCACCTTGCCTTCATGTAAGTAATGATCAAGCGTCAATTCGATGCAGTGCCCTATGCACCATTGGGTGCGGATAAGGGTTATAATAAGTAAACATTTTACGTTTTGGTAGTTGGTCACATTCTCCTGTACGACTACGTAATACATAAAAGAAACGGCCATTATTCAAACTCTAAAAATGACGTAAGAGTTTTTTTAATCTTTCCTGTTCGGATTTTTCCTACGCAGTATTTCCATAGTGATTAATCCCTTTTAAGGGTAAAATATTATAATACTTGGGATTCAATGCGAGAGGTACTCACCCCGTTCGGAAAGGTGGTTAATAATTCATGTTCTCTTGTCGCAAGTCGTGAGTATTCACTTTTGTAAAAAAAGAAAAATGGTCCAAACGTTTCTTTTTACTACCCCCTAGAGCAGAGGTTCCCAAACTTTTTTGTCTCGTAGACCCTTTGCCATGTTTCTTGATTTTGGGTAGACCCTTATCTGATATTGATTTTTAGCTAATTCATTCACTTTAAATGTATTTATGATAGCCGATGATTTGAATATAAATCTACTAAAAACGGTGTAATTTATATATCTTTGCACTTTTCTGTGGCACTCTCAAATAAAATGACTCTGATACAAACTGACAGCAGCCGCCGGGATTAGCAAAGCTACTAATTTTATCATTTAACTCTATGAATGGATATTTTTCTTGGGGATTATTCCCACAGATGTCAAAGTATGAAGATTAAGCCAAAATTCACTACGATATCAATACTCAGTCCAGAGAAATTAAGGTTTGAATCTTGAGTGCCGCGCCGACAAAAACTGTGCGTCGTTGACCCCCATTTCTATTTCATGGACCCCCAATTATTTTTTTTGCTGACATAGACCCCTATGAGTTGTCGTAGACCCCTGGGGGTCGATATAGACCACTTTGGGAATCACTGCCCTAGAGCTTTTAAGATAGATGTATTTTCGGTGGTTTGTTATTAATTCTAGAGTCAAAAGGACAACCGAGTCAAGTTATAAATATGCAAAAATAGAAAATGTTTAATTTATTCAACCATTCACACCCTTATCTGCACCCCAATGGTGCATAGGGCACTGCACCATACAAACGCAGTGTTATCTCGATCGTTAACACATGAAGGAAAGGTGATCAACCCTCCGCTTCAGGTAATATGGAATAAACATTATAGTGAAAAAATCGTTCATTTTTATTTGACCCCCCTGGGAATCGAACCCGGGACCTCCAGAACGGTAGGCGAGCGTGCTGACATTACTGAGGCGATCATATGTTTAGTGTGTCCAAATTGTTGTTAAAAATCTGGATTATCTCCATTAATGAGTTATTTTTTTACCTTTTTTGACATTTCAACACAGATGAAGAAGAATATGGAAGTCTGGGCATTTATAACAATAAACATGTGTATCTAGACTTAAAGCATGTTTGAAAATGATGCAGAATGCATCGAAGAAAGGATCACAAGGGATTTTAAAAACAGTATCTTTGATTTTAAATTTGACTTGGTGAATATAACTATTTATTTAAATTTATTGTGATGAGTGTTTCGATGCACTAAGTATCATTTACGGAATTTGATAAAGTTGATGAATGCATCGAAACACGTGTTACAATAGATTTTTAGAAATAGTGGTATTTACCAAGTAATATTTAAATTAAAAATAAATAAACATTTCCCCAAACTCACTGTCAAATCAATCAAAGAAAATATAAATACGAGTACATACTCGTAATTTTAAACTATTATTTTTAATATTTTTTATTAGGGTTAACAACAGCAACATATGTAAAACAAAACAGTTAAAAGATATGCATTAAAAAAGCCACAGAAACATTAAGATTAGTACAAAATGTTTAGTGTAGATCTAGCAAATGAATGTGTATATGTGTGTACGTGTGATGTTGATTCTAGTAGGGACATACATACAATGCAGAGAAGCATAGTTTTTAAAGAGCCTGAGAGGACAATATGGACTTTTCAACACAGATTTTCCGATCGAAGTTATGTAGTTCTCTAGAATTTCATATTTTTCTTCATTCATTTTTAAGACATTTAGACAATCAATTAAAAGTATATAATGATAAAATAAAAAGCCTTTTCCCCACCCCAATGGTGCATAGGGCACTGCGTCATATAAACGCAGTGTTATCTTGACCGTTTACACGTGAAGGAAAGGTGATCAGCCCTCCGCTTCAGGTACCAGTCCAGGGTAATATTGAATAAATATGACAGTGAAAAATTCACTTATATTTATTTTACCCCCCTTGGGAATCGAACCCGGGACCTCCAGAGCGGTAGCCGAGCGTGCTGACCATTACACTACGGAGGCGGACAATATAACACCATTAAAAATATAACACCATTTTATTTATTGATATTGATTTTTTAGCCATTCCTTTTTTTAATCATTAAAGAAAAAAAATATGAAAAATGAGTTTAATCGGTTAGCATAATTTATCTCAGCAAAGTAATCCTTTCACCTTTTCTTTAGTTTAACGTTTAAATTTCAAAGCGAGACTAAATTACTTTGAGGTATTTAAAAATAATGATTTGCTACATAATTTAAATGAAATTTCATAACTTTATTTCATATTTTCATAAGCCTTCCATAACTTCTTAGTTTTTAAGCATCTCAAAGGGGAGACGTTTTAATTAGATTGAAATAATAATAATTGTTTTTTTTTAATTCTACGAAAAAATCTACGTCGCGAACGATAAAAGTTGATTCACGATGCTGAATTTTATTTTATATTAATAATTATTTTTATTATATAATTAAAGATAATCTAGGTTTGTGAATAAGTGTTGTATTTGGAATCACTCAAAATGTTGTAGTTAATAATGGTTTAACTAAAGTAAATTTAAATGTCTGTCCGCACTCGGACA
>NW_028281823.1:0-15697 GCF_059751285.1 Brachycentrus maculatus
TCCCAACTCCCAACCCAACCCCAACCCCAACCCCAACCCCAACCCCAACCCCAACCCCAACCCCAACCCCAACCCCAAACGTTCCAGAGAAGCCTGGGTAGAGTCGATATGAATAAATATCATTTCATTGGCTCATATACAATCAAGTATAAATATTTAAATATCGACAGAAAATATGGTTAAATACATTGAAAACTACGCCCTATACGAAATCATAGGCTCAGGCGTCTATGGGAAGGTTTACCGGGCGATAAACAATGCCGACAAAAAATAGTATGCAGTCAAGGTGATCCCCATCGCAAAATTTCGGGAAAATAAAAAGCTCGAATAATGCACAGTTAACGAAATTAACATCCTCAGCAACATTGAAGCCCACCAGCACATCATTAGGTACTACGACATGCTGAAAACAACCAACAATTTCTACTTCATTTACGAATACTGTAATGGTGGGACCCTGGAGAACCAGCTCTCTCAATAAAAAAAGCTATCTGAGCCCAAAGCCTTACTGATTTTTAGGCAGATGCTTGAGGCGTTCCAAATATTGAACAAATACAACATCATGCACCGAGACATGAAGCCTGATAATATTTTCTTCCATAACGGAATCATCAAGCTGGGAGATTTCGGGTTCTGTAAGAATTTGAATTCGGCCGAGGACATGGCGAGGACCATGCTAGGATCACCAATTTACATGGCTCCAGAAGTACTGAAGGGCGAGATTTACTCAAACAAAGCAGACATATGGTCTCTAGGCGTGGTTCTGTACTAGATGGTGTTCGGGGAGTGCCCGTTCCAATCCAATTCGATTGCCAATCTCATTGAAGTCCTCAACACCCGCAATCTGGCCTTTCCGGGCAACATCTCGTCGACCTTGAAAAATATAATATCGAGAATGCTCACAAAAGATCCCACTCAAAGAATCGGCTGGATGTAACTCTTCCAAATAAAAATCAACAATGATGGCTACATTGAGGAAAACAAATCCTCCAATAAAATATTCAGCCTTAATTAGGCGAAGACCTCCGATGAAACTGCGACGCAGGTCTCCCAAGTAGCTCAAATATCTCAAGGAAATAGTGTTAAGAATCTAACCAATGCTTCCAATATCACAGCGGCATCGAATATGGTCGCCTCAAAGAGCTAGACTAATGAGGAAGCAAATGGCCAGAGAAGTTTCAAGAAGAATAGAGCAACATACACTGCTGAAACCAACCAGGATGAAGGAAAAGATTCAGAAACGAGAGCGATTGGCGAGGAGCATAAATAAGTGATTTAAGCAATTAAGTTGGCATTGGAGATAGTTTAATCTAAATTATCAAACGGACTAGGCTATGCCTATTTGATCCTTGACAGAGCCGCCATCCATGTAAATGAGCTCAGCAGTAAGACTGCAAGAAAAGACTTAGGAGAGCTCTTTGATAAATAATCGAAGGACATCAAACTTGAAAAGGATTCTATAAGCAACAAAATGTTCCCTTACTAACTGAAGGGGCTGGATTGCTGGAAAAAGTATTTGAGAGGCAAATTTTTTTAAGAAGAAAAAACTATTGCAGTTTGGTATCGCATGGTTTGCTATTTGAATGGAGTACGATGCCAAGAAGGGTTGAACTTTAAATCGATGGCCGATGCAGTGAAAAATATTTTGTATTGATGAAATGCACCGATAATTTAAAATATAAAGTAAAATGCTGTATTTCCGTAGTATGAGATTAAATATTATCAGAGAGAAGATTCAATCAGTTCGAAAAATCTGACTACCACGGGCTCAAGTAAGATGATTGGATTTTTTTATGTTTGAGGCTTTGGCTTCTTGGAGCGCCTCCCATCGAGAAACTAATAGTCTTCAGAAAAATATTGTCAACGGTGCTTTATTTTGTGTTGAAAAAAGAACTTATTCTATTTTTTCTATGAACTTCTGAGCTAGAGACATAATTTATTTAGCGAAGGCGTGGAAATATCTTAGTTTTGGGACTTCCTTTTTCTAGTTCAGGGCGTTGAAAAATTGTCTTTTTTTGGATATGTAATTCTTCGAGATTAGATTACAAATCGAGGCTATCGTTGCGATTCTTTTGGAGACCACTCTGCTTTTTTTGCAACTTCAACCTCAGAACATTTAAATTTTTTGAATGGGGGTTTGATAATTATTTCTGGTCTTCGGGACTGTTAATTTTATTATATTTTTGTGCCAAGAAAGTCGATCCTTGCCGTCTGTCGGTCAGAGAACAATTGGTTATACCCTATGGATTGCTGAAGTAAGCTGCTTCGCTGTCAAGAGTAGAGCTCACACCATATTTTTCGAAATACTCGGATTCTTATAAATCTAACCTTTGATCAAGGGGAAGAGAATCGTTTACTAAAAGGGTTCGATATTATTTGTGCTCATTAAAACTTCTGAGCATCTGTCTGATTTTCATGATGGTACTGCAAATTATATTACCAAATATTACAAGTTCTATTTGAAAAAGCTAATGCTAGATTGCATAATCAGCCACTCCAAGTCGACTTTTATCTCTTGAAACTCCATTCGCTATAGTTTTAGCCTTATTTGCAGTGAACTTGCTGAGCCAGAGGCCGAAAATTTTTTATTTGTTCAGTCATCACAAACACACAAAAAAGTATGGATAAGATTTCAGAAAAGCGCAACTTTGGATAATTGAAGAATATTATAAGTAAAACTCCTGGTGAATCAAAATTAATGTTTGGGATAGATTTAATTGCCGATTATTATATATAAATATTAATCAGCTATATCATAAAAATAAAACCCGATAATTTTTTAAATCTGAATCGAACTCAAAATATAATTATTTATAATTGCCAACCCAAATTTTGCTTACAAAAATTGAACATGCTGCCAGGACAATACAAAAATTGAGTTGATTCAGAGTAAAAAGCGGAAAACACGACAGTTAAGTATATTATATGATAGAGTTCATCGAAATCAGCGATCATTTGGTTCGTATATTTAATTTTAACTCTATTATCAATTTATCTTGAAGATACAATAGTCTTGCATAAGGCTTAAATAGGTTTAAAGAATTGCATATTAGTATTCATGGATCTAGAGATCTGCTTCACTCATTCGATGGCCAGTTCCTCAATTAATAAGCTTATTCTGCTGTTGTTATGCGCATTCTCAATTTTGGGAAGTTAGTTTATTTCAAACGACTCTTAAAACTAAATGGATTCGGATGAGGGCTTTTTCACGACGCTAATTAAATTGCTGCTTAATTCTGAGTCTTCCCCTGATTCGCTCAAATCTAGGAAGCATGTGACAGCATAGACTTTATAAATGTCATTGATCATGAGCATGCCTTGCACATATTTTTTGAGTTTCTCATGGCGGGACTCCTCCGATGCATACAGTATTTTATCAGGCAGAACTAAAAACTTATATGTCACTTAGATGTTTGACATCCAGCGTTCTAACGCCTAACTTAAAAAAACTTAGTACTTCATGTAGATGGACAAACTCCTGGAATCGGCGGGTGATTGTGTGTGAGTAAACTCCGAACTTGAGGATCTTGAACTCATAGAATGTGACATATTCTTCCCTGAGCAGGGATTGCAAGATGTGCCCCTTCTGCACTGCGAGTCCCGCATAGAGATTGCTATGCTTCTTCAGCTCGGGAATAACGCTGATCGTGTTTTTAAGTCCCAAGAAATTTATGATGTGTTATTTCGAAAGGGGCAAACAATTCATCAAATAGTAATCATTTGCAATTTGCCTAATATAGGATTACAGATATTTCTGCCTCTGCATGACCTTTTCAGAGATGTCCCATACAAAGAGATGTTTTTTTGGAAGTTCGGGAAGTCTGTAAGCTTCATTACTGGCTTCTAATAATTTGCATATACTTTTATGGAAATCCTCGAAATCTTTATACCTTTTATGAACGATGGCTTTTTCTTTGGAGTCGATAGTAGTGACTTGGATATAGAAGATAAAGTGGTCTTCGATCCAAAAGTTCTTGAAGATCGAGACAGAGAGGAACATGGCATTGGTGTCGAAAGCATGACAAATATTCAATTCGGCTTGATCACTGCACTAGTGCCTAATCTTATCATAAATCTATCGAATGTCCTCCTCGTCGATACTAAATAGCGATAGAATTTCTGGGACGTAGCTTTTCTTGAGGCTAAATAGCTCATCGAAATATTTTTTGAGGTCTTGGTAGAACCTGCTCATTTTGATGTCCCGAAAATCTAGTTTTGTAGAAATATTAAACCTGTTGCACTCGACATAGATGTTTCGAAGTTCTTCCATCGTATACAGTCGATTCGATATGATCGATAAGCGCTGGTTCTTACTCCCATACCGAGAAAACTTACTCGGAGTTCGCATGGTTTCCTTACTCTCTTCGCTTTACGGCTCAAAAATTTAATCTTTGAGAATATTGGCGCTAGTTAATGTCTAAAGAATGATTCGGATCTTTTCACTTTCGACCATAACTGTTGAGGATATCCTCTTGTCAAATCGCCCGAATTTTTAGACAGAGAAATGCCCAATTGATAGCATATCACTCAAGTTCGAATAGCCTGATGCAGTCATATTTTCATGCTTAATGAACTAGGGCAATTATTTGCGTTTCTTCAGCCACAGCAAAAGCATGCAAAGGCTGATGACTGTTTCTATCAAGGAGAGGGATATCTCAATTTCTAAGGAGACTCTTGCAGTTTGGCTGACCATTTCGTAGATTGAAATAACTAGTCTCATGCTGGAGATGATGGATAGATAGATCATGTAAACCAAATGGAAACGAGTGTAGGCCCGTTCTTTTCCCAGCTACTGCTTCAAGACCATGATATGAATGAGAAGAATCAGAGAGTTTATGCACTCCCCCACCCCTCCCTCAAATATCAGGGCCAGTATGTTCTTGTATTAGGCGAACGAATACACCCCGATAAAGGCAATGCTCGCCAGAACATACAAAAGTGAGAGTATAATGCGAATTTTGGGGTATTTGTCTGATTTATATAACAATTTGTGTACGAATATGCGCATCTGTATTGCTAACGTGTCTCAGGCTCAAAAAACGATACAGAAAGGCGACTAAGAAAAAAGTAGTCGCAACCATATTCGCTATTTCCAGCGCAATTATTATGATCATGTAAGTGTTTGAGTCATTGCCTGAATAAGCCATTTGAAGCTGAGGATTATAACAATGGTAGAATAGCGATGAAATAGATATTAATATCGCTATAAAGTCTTAAAAGATTATCATTTTGTAATGATTGTCTTTCAACGAAATTTATCATAATCTAGTTGAGAAATCAAAGCGGAATGCTCGAAAGCTGACAAACCCATGAACAACAAGAAATCAATCAGCTGTAAAATAGAAAACAGACATTCGTTACTTACTTTTAAAAATATATATATACAATCAATTCTGCATCACTGCAGTCATCCGTGCAATATATTTTTAATACTAATTTTTTATTGGGATGGGAGATAGTGACACCCATAACCCCCATTTGAGGCGGGATCGTCTTCCTGTAGAATAGAATAATAGAATAATAAAATAATGACTTACTTTTGGTGCTTTTACGGCGCACCGCCGGAACAACAATCTCCACATCTAACTTCATGAGTTTAACCTCACTCCATTATAATATGAAAATTATTATTTTACTTTTAAAAAGAGCCTATTATTTATTTTATTTTCTTAAAAGTGCTAATATCTGACTTTTTTTGAGTGCAATGCATGCGCGCAACGAGTAAATTGATATGATCAATAATCATCAATTTCTGAAATATTAGAATGCTTCCAGGAGTTTATGCAGCTACGATTTGCTGTAGTTGGGAATGCTCACATTGATTCTTACGATCATTCTGGCTTTCAATTATGTGCCTTTTATCGGCATTCCTTCATTCTCAATTACAACGATTTCATTGGGCTGTGAAGCCCCCTTCTTTTCCACTAATACTTATCTTCCATCTAACTGCTTTATTTGTTTGCTAAACCCAAAAAGCGCCTATATTAATGCACTCTTACTTCTTCTAAGCTGATGTGAATACTCGTGTGCAATTAATCACCAACCCGTGTAAAAAGGGAATGAGGGGCTTGCTCTATTCTTATTATTAAATCTCCAGGGGCCCCTTCCATCATTTCGTCACCCATGTTGATAAAAATTAGCCGTTAGTATGCTCGTGTTCCCGCTGCTATTTAAATTGTAAAATCTTATGAGTTGCTCACAATCTTGTTTCCTGCACAGGTGTCGCACTTTCGCCCAATAATTTTGCCAGACCCTTTGCATCGCTAGCATTTCTCTTGGGCCATATTATAGTAACCGCCTCCAACATGAACCTTCTTGGTCGTTTTGCCTTGCCCTTGACAGTCTGAGCATCGTGCGACATCATACGAGTTTTGAGCTCCCGAGCCATGGCAATGGGGGCAGGCCATCTTCTTAAAGATGGTTGAGATTATTTTTTTGCCTTGATACATATCTTAGAGTGTTAAAGTGAGAGGGACCTAAAAATTTGAACCCTTCAGTTCATCGACTTTCACTTAATTGAAGATATTGGGATCTTTCATTTTTTAAGACCCCAGCCGGTCGTACAAGTACTTAGATTGCTCGTTTGAGAGAGTCTCGTAAGCTGAGTTTATTTAAATGAATACCCACATTGATCTTTTAAAACCTGGCCCTTGAACTCGGATTTCGATCAGGATGATACTTCCGAGATAATTTCCGAAACGCAGCTTTAATTTATTATTGGTTCGCGCTAATGGGTACCCCTACAATTACAGCAACAGATACTTAGTGCATTATAGTAGGTTCTGTCGATAATTCCAAGGCAAGCGACGATCAGAGCCACAAGAGAGACAAATAATCTCATTTTAATTATTACGTGTAAAACAATAATAGATGCAAATACTATTCATCGCTGAATATATTTTATTACTAATTTCGTCAACAGTCATGGACCTTGACGATATTAATATTTTTATCAGGTACTTCGCCGAAAAGATACCGACGCTCATGGAGCTATCTGATCGGATGCCCTATCCCGAAAATAACCGAGGCCACAATTAGTAGGAAATTGATAGGATCTTTTTAAAGTATAAGGATTATGTGGCCCGCACTGAGCTATAAATTTAATTAATAAGGAAGATGTCGATCCGAATCATGCAAATCTTTGGATTCTTTAAGGTTAAAAGCAAAAACCAGTCGATTCTGAACCACTTAGAAAGGGAAACCAGAAATAAGCTGAATATACTCGTCAGCCTCCCTGAGGTGAATGTCGAAAAAATTCTCAAATTCATCAGGTCCATCTGCTAGAAAAACAGATATATGTCGCATCGGCACAACTTATCCGCGTGCTCGACAGGACTCAAGAAACAAAACAAAAATTCTATCTAAGCAAGAAAAGTCTGGTCTCGGTTTGGCACAAAGTAAGCTGACCCCGAGGAAACAAAGCCTAAAATTGAGACATTTACCCGCAAGGCCAAATCTGTTATTTCCACTTGTAAGAATTAACATAGATCCGCAAAGCATTAGAATCTCGACGTCTTACTCAAACTGTATAGTTGTATGAATCTGGAACGGCAAACTCTCCTCAAGGGCATCTAAAACCTATAAAACTCTGATAAGTAGCAGAACCGGCGTAATTTCCTGATTCGGAAACATATCAAACAAGCTCATGATCTCAGAAAGGAGAGGATTACATAAAATAATCGAAGAGTGCTCACTTAGTTGAGCTCATGCGGGGCCAACAAAAACAATCGAATGATTAATGCCTTTGAAGATTCTCGGTGCGATAGGAAATGGGAAGCGAATATTTATAGGGCTAAAAGGATAAACTGGAAAAGTAAAAGGAATATCATTAAAACTGCCACGAGAGGACCGACAGTATCCCAGTTTTCATACATCAATACATAGTTTGAATCATATAGAAATTGAAATTCTTAGAACTAGCTGCCCTTTCAGCAAGCATCAGATGTTGCGATTAGTGAGTTTTATCGTATGCTGCCTTAAAAGAACTCTATTATTAAAAAAAGCATCATCTTCGGTTAGAATGCACCATATTGTTTGACTCGGCCGATGAATATACATTATTTTAAATCTCGAATAAACTTCCGTGAAAATTACATCTCAAATGAAGCTAGCGCAATACAAACAAAACTCTGATATTTTGACTGCATTCTCAAATAAATTGTTAATCAATTAGCTATTATTTGCACTGACCAAACGCACCTCTGGGTGGTTGAATCAGAATCTTTTTCTCTCAATCTTCCTAAATAAGCTATGAATGTGAGGGCAAAGTCTCGAATTATTCATCCTCTAACATTCGGCGTGGAGGTCGAAGATACTTTCCATAATCAGCTTGAGCTTTTAAATGCTTATATTTTCGATGTGGAGCTTTTTATTCGAGTGGGTGCTCGTATAGGGATACCTCAAGAATTTTTTGATCATGATCAGATCACCAACTCTGTTACGGTTACATAGAATGAACAATTTTTCAAATTACTGCCATAACTAGCTCACATTATCTCTCGTGTTCTTGTTTTTGGAGAGTATCACTGATGAAACTGTTACTCCAAATGATATTTCAAGCTCCATAGCAATTTCCTATGTGAAGAAGAGAGATAAAGTATCGCTCTTTCGAAACAGGTTTTTCTACTTGTAAGGGCTACGATTTTCTGACAGCAGCGTCTAGAGACCTTTCGTGTGGCATCTCAGTAAGCTATTCCATAGTCTAACTTTTTCATTGGACAGGTTGATCTATTCAAATAAATTATCTGCATTTAAGCCACAATCAGAAATATATTTTCTGTGTATGGCAGATTCCAAAGTCCGTGGCGTCTAATGCAATTTCATTACTTTCTCCTTGCTCGTTTTTTATTGAAATTGCTACTACTTTTATGCGGTTTTTGGCTTATTTTCTTCTGGGACGTTCTAAGTTTGATGTTGCGTCATAATGTTGAAATCCGTTTCGGTGTTTACTAACTATTAGTGATTAATTTTATTTATTCCGGAAGGAGAGCGAAATTCTGTTTGTTTTGTTTTTATTTTAGTATTTGCTAAATATGCGTCGGGATATGAATTTTTTCTGAAAAGCTTAAAGCTTGTACGATGACTTGCTTAAAGGTTCGATTCTTTGAAGTTGGGTAGATTATGCTTTATAGGGTTGGCCTAGCTGATTCTTTCGAGATTTAAAAAATTTGGCTTTACAAACTATTTAGGGCTCAACACTCCGCGAATTGTAAGGAGAGATTCTTTTCGCTTAATCTTTAATTCTGAGGAATTGCGATTAAAAAACTGAATAACGTTTGGTTAAATGGTTAGCTTTCGCTTTTACGGTATTGCTGAGAGTAATGATGGTGATATTGCCTATTTAGACGATAAAAATGAGAGATTGTATACTTGATGAATTTGCTAGAGTTTGGCATTGAGTTAAAAGTGCACAGCTATACTAAACTTTTGGGAGTTTTTCTTGGCAAGGTCCTGAACCCCTTCTTCCGTCTCTTCTGGGCACTTCTACTATTAAAATTTAAGTTTTCTTTATGGAGATTTTGTTATTTTTCTTCGATTGCTTTTTGCAAGTTGAGCTTGTTCATCGAGGATGCTCAGATTGTTCGTATCTTTCTTGTAGAAGAGTTAAATTTACATTTTTGACAAATTCATTTCTTCTTCTTCCTTGACCATTAAAGCTCTCATGCTTGTTAGATCAGTTAGGGACTTTTTAACTTCTGAAAACTCAATGTTGTTGGCCACTTTTTGCCGGACTTTATGCAGTTTCTTTTCAAAATTGTTGGTTTTTTCTTTCACCATTTTTTACATTTTTTCCGCGTGATCTTCAAAATAGTTAATTTTAAGGTTAAGCCTTAAGATTTATTCTTCTAGCTCTTTGTTCCTGCGGCTTAGCTTTTTTTATATGCTCTCTGAGTCTGTCTGCACTCCTACGACCTTGCTACAGACATTATACTTTTCGTTGTTGGTTTATTAAATATTCCGATGAAATTTTTCAAGCATTGTCAAAAAACTATGGTAGGCCTCATTGTATTTTTTTTTCCTATTCCTTTATATCTCATCTCTAAATTTCGGATAGGTCATGATATTCAATTAATTCATATCGTTCTTAAACTTGGAGCTCGTGCCTTCCACAAACTGTTTAAACATTTCGCTTTGGGTTGATATCATTTAAATCGCCTCGACCAACAAAGCTTAGCGACCCGTAGGTCGTATTTCATTAAGTTTTTACTTCTTTAAGACCATATTGTCTGATGAAAATTCTTTCTCTTAGAGTGCCAAAATGTTTGCCATATTCACTAGCTCATCTTCGATTTCGTTGGTGAGAAACTCACAATTTTATCTCATCTTATAAAATTAGTTGGAGTCCCGAGATTTGAGCACTGCCTTTTTATTCGGCTTGGCACAAGTTATTTACTTTAGCTCAATAGGGCGCAATTAATGAATGGTTTCGTCTCGATTAACTATAAATTATTTCAATGCCCATTTCACTATGGAATCCATCTGCTGAAATATTTTCAAAAAAACTAATGAAATATCTCCAAGGTTTAAGGCCTAGAGGCCCAGCGCAATATCTAAATAGCATATTAAATACCCATAATAATCATTTAATATGATTAGCTCAGCACTTTTACGCGTGGCAATAAATGCGATTATGTCCTCTTGGAGTCTCTTAACTCAACCATGAATTGTTTGCTCGCCAAGTTCAAATTAAGGCAGTGGCTCTGCGCAGTTAACCTCAAGACTTCAATTTACGGAACTGTTCCTTTGCTTCTAAGTATATGCATGAAGTTTCTATTATAGATAATCTTAGGTATATTCTATTTTCTCTCCATCTGAAAATATAAAGTAATAAAGGTAAGCCAACAGCTAAAATGGTCGCGCTAAATTAATTAATCATTGGAATTAATTAAAATACACGCCGATATGGCACTCGAAGTAAAGATCAAAATTTATCAGAATTCTGACTAAAATCTAAGAGATTGATTAATTGTATAAAATTATCATGGAACCCCTCAAATTAATAGAGGCTATCCGCGACCAAACAGAAGGCACCCCAAACAACCTTGTCTTCGTTCTTGACATTGTGTCAGTCCGTTTCGGTGGCTACTTTACCCCTGAAATTAGAGCAGAAATCTAAAAGTTCCCTTATCTCCAAATGCTAACTTTAAATGACTGCGGAATTAAATCCCTTTAAAACTTCCCGCGGTTGCCAAGTTTAATCCGCCTAGATGTGGTATTCAATTAGATTGTTGGGGAATCACTCAGGCATATCGTATCCTCTCGCCATCTTCAGACTTTGATGATCGGGGCCAACAAGGTGTAAAAAATAGAAGATTTGCAACCGCTTGTGGCCATGAAGCAGCTGCTACAGCTCGATTTAATCAATAATCCTGTTTCCCTATTGCCTGCCTACAGAAATACGGTCTTTGGAATGTTCCCTTCTCTCATTATGCTGGATACTCTGGATAAGTCAGGAAAAGACGGCTATAATAACTCCTCAATGGTACAGACTGTCGCTCGGATTCCTGACAATCTCTTCAACAAAGGCCCTTAGCCAGTTGCGATTCTTCCCCCAGTTCTCGCCGCGATTAAGCCAATAAAGCCCATTGGAATTGATCGGCCAAAAAAAGCAGAGCCTAAAATAGCCTAAAGAAAAGGCGATCGAAAGGGCTAAAAAGCTCGCGGGGGAATAATAAAGCCTGTTTACAACCTTGGAAAAAGTAAATCCAGCAAAGGAGGAAAGGACGCCAGTATCTTGGCCCCGGGCTCAGCTAAATCTGTCTCATCTCGTTCAGGCTTAGTGTTCCCAGTTGGGCGCCTACGCAGGAAAATAAAAGAAGCCCTACCCGGAGTGAGAGTCAGCCGTAAAAGCGCAATTTATATGGCAGGAGTCCTTGAGTACCTCTCTGCTGAGCTGTTAGAAATCGCAGGGAATTAAGCAAAGAAATAAAAAAAGCATAGAATCGCCCCTGAGCATATAAAAGGATGCTTGAAATTAGATGAATAGCTCAATAACCTCTTGAGGAATGTCACGATCGGGCAGCAAAATTTATGATGGCCTCAATGTGTATTAGATTATGCCTTTACTCTTTACTCTTCAATAGATATATTAAATATTATAGCTACAACAGCCGTGAATTAATAAGGATTAGTGGATATATGCTCATGAACATATCATTTCACGTCCGAGTTTATTTTAAAAAGAGCACAGACACTATTTTAAGCCATTTTATTTTTTACCTGCCTTATCCATCGACACTTCCCCAAGATGTATAAACTTATTTATTCTGCTAGTATTCCTGGATGATCTTGGTGCTGGCCGATTTCCAAAGCTACACTGCCAATTTGGTTTGTTCCTCGGTGATGCTTTGGGGGTTTTTCAACTCGTGGAGGATTCCATTCAATATCTTGTAGTTGAAATAGGAATGGACGTCCCCTCGATAACGAAACTTGTTGGATTCAACAGGGTGGCTTGACGATTTGATACCATATAGAGATGAGAGCTATTGCAGTATTTTGTGAGGGAACTTCCCTCCTAAGTATAAATAGGGCAGCAAATTGCCATAGCCCACATGCTTGGAGTAGAAATAAGCGCCCTTAATATCGATGATATCATAGTAAACCCCTTCCTTCACGTTTTCGTCCTACAACAGATATTTTCTGAGCAAATTGAGCATTGTGAATGATTATTGCAGGTGCTCCTTCAAGTTTTACTGGCTCAGGAAGTTGCGATAGTAAAGGATTTCGAGCAACGACGTTGTATCCATAACCTTATAAAGCCAGGAGCCTTTGCAAATGCTTTGGTGCAACTTTTATCCATACAGATGGTGCTCGAAATCTTCGGTTAACGACTCTTCATATATCGATTTAAACTCGTTCAGTTTGGAAGAGGATTTCCACGATTGAGTCAGCATTTTAATCAAGTAGGGGTGCAATTTTTTGGCTTATCGGTAGTTCACCTACTCGTGGAGACTACTCAACTCTCCGACCATGGACTGAGTGAACAGCAAATTTAGGAGTTTGGCTTACCTTAAGGGGTCTTGCCGATCCGTGAATTTCGTAAAGATCTATAAGTGCTCTGGCATTGGAAGGATCCTGCTATCTTCAGTGTAGTAAACTCTTGCTTCAAGAGACCGGAGATAATGCTCATATACTAACCTCCCGAGCCCGGCATCGAAGTCGCTGAGTAAGGATATCGCAAAAGGGGCAAATTTGTAATCGTATACACTTCCGATGCAAAACCCAAAACCAAACTCGGTATCAAATTATGTCTACTCTACACAGACTGAGCGAACCAGCTCAGAGAGCGCGTACGATACGATTTAGTAAATGTTTATCGTAGTCGTGTTCGTACTCATATTGTGTATTCTCATGAAGTTAAACACCTTCTATCGATATGCTGCGCTACTATTGTCGGATTTGACGAATGAATCGATGTCAGTGCATGGGTACTGCTCAGAAGAATCTAAACAGATATTTAAGATTATGCTGCTCGTTTGATTTGTGATGGAGCATGCGAAAATTACAGTGTGTATGAGAGAGTTAGTTTCTTATTGCACACAATTCTTGTTGATACTTTATTTAAATTTTGAAAGGCTCATTCTTGTATCCTTGGGTTATTCACTCCAATGAAAAGCTAACTTGAATTTGAATGCCGACTATTCGCCATTTATTGTTGTTCCTGCCTGCAGAAAGATGCTCGCGGATTGTGATCTCATCTGAAGGCGCGTTGCCTGGTTTAGGGAGAACTATGAATAGCCGTAATCAGACTCAATGCACTTGATTGGAGATTATGACAGTATTTAAATGGAAGAGTGGGAGAAGTGAGGGTTGGTGAATATGATCCGGTTCTTGAAATCGGCCTGCTGAGGGGTTGCAGAGTTAGTCGCAGAGGTTGTCGTAAAATTAGTCGCATACTAGTAGATTCCCCAATTGGGCTCGAATGCTGGGGAAGTTACAATAAGAAAGATGACCAAGAGTATGGGAACTTTCATTAGATATTTATAAAACATTATTATAAAGGTGATGACATGGCCATACCTCAAATTATATATAATATCGTTAAAAGCAAGCATTTATAGTATTAAAGAGCTGCGATATTTCTGTTAATACTATATAATAGGCACGACATAACAGACAATGCTGAGAAATTCCTGCAGTGACCGTTTTATCTTGAGTCGCCCCTCCTGGTTCGACGTTACCCAATCGGGCTCCGAACCCCAAGAATACACCACCAGCAACACAGTCAACCGATACCACAAATTCCTATACGACCAGATCATCAAGTCTCCCACCAGCAACATCGAGCAGACCATGAGCTAAATGTGGACCGCTAAGGCCCAGACCCAAGATTACCATGCTGATTTCCAGAGGATCCTCAATCCCCAGGCTGAAAAAATACTAGACGCTCCCGAAATCAAAGATGACTATTATCTCAATCTCCTTGATTGGAGCGCCAAGGGAACTCTAGCCATCGGCCTAGCCTAAAGAGTTTACCTATATTCTGCCCAGCGGATCTCCGAACTCTGCACTCAGACTCCATAAAATTACATCTGCTCACTATCTTATCATCCTCAGGGCTCACTTCTCTCTGTCGGGCTCTTCAATGGCAAAACTCAGATCTACGATGTTTAATCAGAGTCTCTCGTGCGTACCATCAAAGGGCACACCCACCGAGTTTCTTCTTCTGCTTTTACTTACGGGCTGCTCTATACTGGCTCGAAGGATACTCAAATTTTAGGTCACGACCATCGAATTCATCATAGCACTGTCATGAAGTTGGAAGGCCACCGAGGTGAAGTCTGTGGGCTGAAGCATGACGCATGTGGTCTCGCTTCGGGAAGTAACGACAACTTAGCTATAGTCTGGGATATTAACATGGCTAAACCTAGGTATCAACTTCAAGGCCATAAAGGAGCAGTAAAGGCATTATCGTGGTGTCCATGGCAGCGCAATTTACTTATCACTGGTGGTGGAGCAACTGACAAAACCATGCGCATGTGGAACATAGAGACTGGGAAACCTTTGAACGTTCTAAACACTGAGAGTCAGGTGTGCTCGATCGTCTGCCACCCGACCACTTCAGAAATAATAAGTTCCCACGGGTACTCGTAGAACCAGCTGAACATTTGGAAAATCGATAAATCTCCTCTGAGCTACTTGAACTGCCAGAAAGTCGGAGAACTGAAGGGACACACTCAGCGAGTCCTGCATATGTGCCTCTCACCCGATAACTCAACAGTCTGCACGGCCTCAGCAGACGAAACACTCCGATTTTGGAAGCTGTTCGAGAGAAGAAAAGATGCAAGCTGGCAGAAGGACTATAAATAAATAAACCTAGAGAATTGCAACATCCGGTGAAATAGTAATTGATAATATTTAAGAGTATGCTTTTATTCATTTATAATATATATACCAACTATTCCAATTCCATCACCAATATCAGTTACCAACAATCAACTAGGGCATCGATGTTGTACCTGTAATCGCAGTAGTTTCAAGAATAAATGGAGGCCAATAATCAATGTGCTAACTATTATCAAAGCATTTCGCTTCCGAAAGCAGAACTTTAACTTGCAACTCATTAATCTATCATCATAATAATCAATATTCAAATGCAATATTAGGCGACGCCTGATGACAGGGGTTGGGGTTGGGGTTGGGGTTGGGGTTGGGGTTGGGGTTGGGGTTGGGGTTGGGGTTGGGGTTGGGGTTGGGA
>NW_028281824.1:0-21947 GCF_059751285.1 Brachycentrus maculatus
ATATTCCCACCGTCGATACGCCTCCGGATGTTTCAAACTAGAACATTTGCCCATTTTTACTGGTGAACTCCTGCTCATCGCTGATGAAATTGGCATTGTCATTTATTTTGCAAATATCGACCATGCCGAAGTAGTTGACGAAGTCTTCCCAGAGCATGAAGAATATGCCATCATTCTCCTGCTTGACGTTCATCTCTTGTTTGGCGGCTGGAGGCATTTTGGCCCAGAACTGAGTGTCTTGCTCAGATGCCCTGCCATTCCACTACTTCTTGCCCCAGGGGTTCCTCAACTTCAGCAGTTTGTGTGGGTTGTCATAAATCCCTAACTAAACTTATCAAACAATTACGATTGTGTAGGCATGTCCTAGAACCAGGCCTGATTTTTCAACCGAAGCATCAGGCTTCGTTCCGCAACAAAGTACGCTACCTTTTCTGTAAGAATTTATCATTTTTTGCCAAAGCGCTTCTTGTTTTTATTTATCTGTGGACATGCTATGATAGAATGTTGGAGCCCCCGAAAATGCGTGCAATACTTAATTAGGCAATCCCCCTACGATTGCGTTGTATGAGCCGTGCAATTTAGCCCATGCTTTTTCGAGAATCATCACCCAAATTTATCTGCCTCCTGCTGGCTTCGCGAAAAGAGGAGTATTCTGCGGAGTGACAGGAATATAATCATCGACAACTACCTCTTTGAGCACTCCCCTGAATAGAATTCTCACCATATAAATGCCGTGGGGGTTCATCTTTAAATCGGGGAAGAGATTCTTAATGCGAAAATCATTCTCAGCCAAAGCAGAAATTGCGCTCAAGAAGTAGCAATCTCCGATGCTGCCCTGAATGACATCTGAGGGTTCGATCATACCACTGACGAATTCAGCATTTTTGATGACTTATGGAATGCGTCTCCATGTTGCTTTCACTGGCAGGTTGTCGATCTTGCCAATTGAGGCCTGGTCGGGCGGGAAGTCTGGATCAGTCCATTTGCCTCCTTCTTTTTAATGTTTCGCTATGAGCTGGGGGTAGTTAGACTTCAGTATCTTTTTGATGACTCCGGTATCTCCTTCGGTCATTATGAGCTTCTTGAGGTTTGCGTCAGTGCCCTTGATACTTTCCTTAGGAACATTGTTTGCGAATTGGCTGAATATATCGGCAAGCCCTTGCATATTCGTCCCATTTCCGCCGCTTCCTCCTCCACCGATCATCTTGCCGATATTTCCAATGTTGTTGGCGATGTTTCCAAAGCCACCTTTGTCGCCGAACCCTCCAATGTTGCTGATAGTGCCGATATTCTTGGCAATTCCCTAAATATTACCGAAATTGTTTAAAAAATTAGTAAGGTTTCCACCATTTGCTATGAAATTGGCTAAGCCCCCGAGTGGCATGTTGGGGACTTTCTTAAAAACTTCATATGCGAATGTGCCTGGCTTGGGGGCATTACTGATCATTCCACAAAGGTTTGAGAACATCTGCTTATGTTATATTAGGTATAGATCCCTAGAATAAAATTTAATAAAATATAACAACGAGCAGGGCAGCATAGATTCTCATAATGTCGACGACACAATACTATAATATATAATATATATTATCATAAAATATAATAAATAATCAGTATCGCATCACAGAGTCCAATCAAATCAATATAATCTCATAACAAAAATAATTTAATTTGCTTAATAATCAATTGCAATCTGCAAATCTTACTGACACTGATAAATTTCATTCTAAACCCTAAAAACAAGTATTGAGCCATTGAAGCCTATTTTATTTTAAACTTTTGAGTCCTTATAATGAAACTGCTTCATCATTAAAGTTGCTTCTTCTTATTTTCATACTATTAAATTAAACTCAATTGTTTTTCAAGTTAGCTCACCATCTCATGAATAACCAGCATGAAAACGTTAATCTATAAATCGAAGACCATTGCGCAAATATTTATGTAAACTTTAGTTTTATTTTATTTATCGAAGAAAGTGCTCTTTTATAGTGAATGCGATATAATCTTTTGAATTGAATGAATTGCTGACGGGAAAGACATCTCTAATTGTTGAAATCGATTTGTAAATGTAAATTAAGGCAGTTATCTTTCATGTTCATGATTTTCATTTGATTGAAATTGAATTGGCAATAGTTACTGAATATTCAAAAAACAGCAGTAGGTTAAATGGATCTATAAAATAACGCAAATGTATTATTTTAACGGTTCAGCACCCAATATGGACGATAAGCTCGAATGCACTCGGCCATTTCATTAAGTAGCCGCAACAAGCTTTTCGATTTATTGTTTAGAGACTGAAAAGCTATATTTACGTGACAATGCTGCGAATGAGGAGCAGCCAGAATTTGCCAAAAAGGACTCATCTAGCACCATTGCCAGTTCTACACAGGAACTCTACTCCCCCTCATCTTATGAGTAGTTCAGGCCCAATGACGATTTCTCGCAAAAAACGCTTCGCCTGATTACCAAGGTTTCATAAAATGTGCCACAGATCAGGTCTCAAAAGACCGTTTCTGAACACTACAGTTTATGCAAATCCTCCCATAAACCTGACTTGAACTTCAATGACCTTGTTAACTATGAATTCAGAGAATTACTCGGTTTGGGCTCGTTTGGGGATGTGTACAAAGCCTATTTTCGGCCATCCCAGATTGAAGTTGCGATAAAAATCTTGGACTTTATGAACTTCGACGAGAGTTTCGTCATCGAAATCAGGGCGTTAGTAGAAAATTAAAAGCAAATTTGTCTCAGGCTGCGGAAATAATAAAACCTGAAGTACTTGCCTCGGACCTACGCTGTCTTTGAGCACTAAGGAAAAGTATATATTATCACATAACTATTTTATGGCTTCAGCCTCGAGGATCTGATGAAGCAGCAATAAATTCCGATATCTCCGCAGCAAGTAAACTTCTACTTAGCTTCGGTGCTCTCTGCCATCCGTGAACTCCATCTAAAGCTGTCCGTCATCCACAGGGATATCAAACCAGAAAACGTGATGATCCTCGCTAATGTAAGCCATTCATGATTTTAGGGCTCTTTGAAGTTAATTGACTTTGGATGTTCAAAATTTTTGTCCCCGAACATAAGGACGTCCTCGATAATTGGAACATATTAATATTTTTCGCCTGAAAGATTCGAACAAAAGTATGGCAAATAAGCTGATATTTGGGCATTTGCCACTATTGCATACGAACTCTCATTAAACAAGCTGCCATTCTAATTCGAAGGCATGAACGATTGTGATGAGGATGAGAAATTTATCAGGCTCTCCAACCTGGTCAGGAAAAGGAAGAAAATTAGTATCTCTGAGCCTGGCATTGACCCCAAACTCAAGGAGCTCATCGAGAGCATCTTCAACGCGAGCCGTGAAGAAAGGGAGGAAAAGTTCACAATCCAATATCTCCAAGATCACCCATACTTCGAGTCAGTGCCTTGGTAGCTCTTGCATCAAGATAGAATGATGGCCCCTCGCAATTTTTCATTAGGGGAAGTAGAACGAATTCGCAACCGAGTCCCCGAATGATCAATAAAACTTAACACTATCAAGAGAATTGAATGTTATTTATGCTACTTTGATGAGAAGATATGTAAATGCGATGATAGTTCGGAAGATGGAAAAACTGTTTACTTATGTTATCAATGTTCAATTATAAGTCGCAAACTAATTATCCTCCCATTATATGCTATTCGGGTTTATGTTGTTTCTCAGGGGGCTACTGTTTCTTAAGGGGCTGTTTCTTAAGGGGCTGTTTCTCATGGGGCTGTTTCTCATGGGACTGCTCTTCTGTAAGAAAGTTTATCCTTTGAATGGGTTTCCCTTTTTGTGGACACTATTGATAGAAGGAATGGCATCGAAATCATCCCCCAATGGCTGGTTGGTGAAATCTCCGTTGATTGTCGGCTCAATTTCGCCAATATCTTGAGTTATTTATTGAAGGACACTTTTCAGCCCTTTCAGTTTCTATTCATATTCATCGATTTCCTGCTTGATCCTTTACTTGCGTTATTTCTTCGGGAATATTATTTAGAGGTTTCGACTGAGATTTGGGTTCTATCGCTCTATCTTTTGCAATTAGAGGTCATTTACTGCATTTATGCTTTTGTTCTGAGTGCGTTCGTTATTTGTGTGGTACCTTTGATTCCCTCTTTCGGTTAGGGAGTTTGCATGGCCTCGCGTGTTCGGATTATTGTTGATAGCGAGCTTATTTTTATTCCCATTATTGTATGAGCCTATAACAGAATTATTATCCTCGTATAGCCCTCTTGCACCTCTCTTGCGCACTTGCATAATGCTCATCATCTACTCGAAATTATCTTTCTTCCGATGGGGCTTAACAGCCTCTTTGATCGCAGGCAAATGGAAATTTTTTGCATTAACCTTTTTCTCCTTTTATATTCTCTTCATTTCTAGACTTTGGTTTGTGAGGCTGCTCTTGTTGCCACTGAAGTATTGCTGCTGGTATTGACCTTCCTCTGGTATCTATATTGCCTGGATCTGGTTTGTTACTTTTGCTAACTGTTCCTGAATATACTTGATGTCCTTTTTGGGGTTTGTGTCACTTGATCCGCGGAAACTGCTCTCTTGTCTCGGCCTACTGTTAAGGACATCACGCGTATCTTTGAGGTGGCTGTTCTCCATAGCTCCCTCGAATACTTCGAGGTTGAGTTTGCCAACTTCAACGCTGTATTCGTTACTGATCGCAACCTTATTGAAATTCAGTGTCTTGCCCGCATAGAGTCTCTTCTCCTCGAGGCTGCTGCTTGGCTCGATGAAATCAGCCACTCTCACCTTTATGATGGCGATGCCATACACTTACTGGTCCTGTCCGAGATCCGCCATAAGAATGGTGACTCTGATTTTGAGATATTCGGACTATTCGATGATGAAGTTGAGACTATCGCTGCTCGAGGAAGTCTCCATTTCCAGCTCGTCGTGGAGGGATGGCTCTAAGATGAGCACCTTCTTTTGCTTGTTCACCTCGATGATGCAGTAGATCTCTGATTTTTTTGTGTATTCGAAAGTGTAAAAATAAGGAGTTAACACTATCTTTTTGAGGAACAAGGCAATTGTCACAGTCTTCAGCTCTGTGGATAAAAGCATTTACGGCTGGAAAACAGATTTCACGAAGGGATAGAAAGCTACCTTATTGATAAGGCAATTTATGGTCACAGTTTTAGTCTGATTCTTGAAGAAAGCCAGCTCAACAGGGTTCTCTCCCATCAGCAGATCGTTAAAGTTCAGCAGTGTAATGCCAATGAAGTCACTGTTTTTACTTCCGTTGCCATTGCTCTGAGTGTTGTCAGCCTTATTCTTCACGAGCATATAGACACTCTCGTCACCTTTCACGGATGCGACAACGGACTCACAATCTATTTTGCTTTCACTGTTGAAGTATTCGAAGTTAGGGACTTCAGACACAACCCTCTCCTATGCGTCAGTCTTGATGATGACTTCGATGGGCTCATCAAGGGCATAGTTGGCTGAAATTTGGGTGATTGAGAGGAGTATCACATTTCCGGAACTATACTTCTTCTTATTGCTCTCCCTCCAGAACTTATTGTTTGCAGGCAGACTCAAATTCTTGGCTTTTTCGCATTTGAACTTAATGTAGCCGATTGCTTTGTTCCTGTATATGTCGAGCAGCTTTCGCTTGACATTGTTGACCTGGTGGGATGTAACTTAATCAGTGTAGAACCTGCTCTGAGCAATGACCTTCAGGTTCTTTTCGACTGCGACAATGATCTCCTAGTCCTGCGATTTGATGATGAAGTGGACGAATTTACGGATTTTGGTCGGCTTCGGAGTATTAAACTCTGGGCCATTGCTTGGATTGTTGCTGCTGTTACCACTGTTAGCTTGAGCACTGTGGTTGGTCAGTTCGAATGCCTTGTTAGCATAGATGATCTTAACCTTGCAGTTGCCATACTCATTATAGTTCTCGAACTTGATCTCCACATCATAAATCAGCAGTTAATGCGCCTCAGCCAACAGTAAGTTTAGGTTCTTGGTGTCTACCAGATTGGTGCCCCATTGGTACTGCAGTGTGATGGTGGTGTCTTTGGTGCCTGAGAGCTAGACTGTCTGGCCGGCTCCGATGGCATCCGTGTTATAGCCCTCCGATTTGCACATGACACTCAGCTTATCACTAATGTTGCCATTACTCAAATTGTCCCATATCTTGAAGTCAATCACAGTTGGCACTTTCAATGCGATCACATAATTGCTGATGCTCCCCGTGCTGGCACTACTGGTACTGTTGACTATATACTGCTTCCTTTATTTATGGGCTTTATTGGTGTAGAGGCCGGAGGTGTTGCTACCGATGCTCAGATAGTTCTCATGGGAAACTCTTTCCGCCCGGCGCAGTTTGTTGCTGTCGTTACTATGGGAGACAATGGCATTGTTGCTTGCCTTCATGTTTGTGACAAGCAGGTAATGCTGCAGTATTTCTTTGATGGGCGTGTTGCCGATGTGGAACTAATGCTCGTGGAGAATATAGAGTTGGTAGGTGAGTATTTAGTTATGTTTGGTCTGCTGTTTCTTTTTAATGACTTTCTTCAGCAGGTTATCATTGTTGGCACTGGTTGCTAGTTCACTACTGAACTATTTATAGATATCCACACACTGGTAGACATGTCTCAGCATATTGTTTTCATATCTCATCAGATAAAGGTGTAGCTCACTGCTCTTTGTTTATTCGTCGGTTGCGAGGGGTATTTCGATGATTATGTCATCGCTGAGTTATGCGGTGTAGGCCTATTTGTACTATTTTGGGCTATTGGCATGTTCGCTGAGTATGGTGGCAATGTTGGATGAGGGGTAGATTTTGGGGAAAGGAGTTGTTGGAGAGTGGGGGTGGCGTAGGCTGAATGCGTAGTAGGATGTGAGGGGCTGTGTCCAACCCAACCCCAACCCCAACCCCAACCCCAACCCCAACCCCAACCCCAACCCCAACCCCAACCCCAACCCCAACCCCAACCCCAACCCCAACCCCTTATTGGACGATGCCATTATCTCATTGCCTATCAGATTTCATATAAAATTTACGATACATACAGAGAATATATTGGTTGATTGAATGATTGATTGATTGATATTATTTGCGCTCAAAATGGTCTATAATGTTTATGGATATCGAGAAGGAGAAATTTAAGACCTTTTACAAAGATATGAAAAAGAATAGTGCATGCGAGCTTTACGAGATGATTCTAAGGTGCAATACAGTCTCCATTAAGTTTAACAAAAGCCAGAATAAATAAGTGCAGCACAATGATTATAATACTTCTCTGATTACAATATTCTTGGATGCTCATAAGCAGGCATTTAGCCACGCCACCAATTTAATTCGAAATAAGATGATTTTTCTTGCCGAGTATGCTAATCTTCTCAAAGGAATGACTGTTATTGACAATGAAATTCTTACTGATTTTCCACCTGATTGGAAAAAAAACTGCTATCACTTTAATTAAAAAGCCATGACGATCTTAAATGCTCGCTCGGCTTATGAGCAGATAGAAAAATAATCGTCATTTTTGTTGAAGAACGATGATCTGGAGTTTTGTCAGGCCATGTATGCAAGGGGATTAACTAATGAAAGCGTTAACATATTACGCCAGCACAATATAAGGTAAGAAACTTTTGACCTTCTCACGAATTAAAACATTACTTAAATGAAAATCAAAGCATTGGGAGATATCATTTTACTGAAAAAATTAATAAAAAAAAAGTGATAGGATTAGTCAGTGAATACAATCGGTATAATACATATCACATGCTGCAGAATACATATCACATATGCATTTGTCTGTTTCTCCCATACTGAATGCGCTCGCTATTCCTATTGCATCTCAGAGCACCCTAAAAACCATAGCCTAGTTGGCTAACATTTCGCATATTCGAGTGGAAATCGGGAAAATTTTGCTTCCCAGCTACTCTGCCGCAGGTGTAAGAATTCATGAAGTTTTCCTGATGTGACCTCTTCGAATACGTCTCATGCGCCATAGGTATCCCAGAATAACTCTACCTAGATTTGAGATCTGCAATGCCACTCTCTAAATCGCCAATTTTACGCAGTATCTGTATTCTCTTGTTGTAGACACTGTTGTTCTCTGAGAGGTTATCAGAGGGCAGGGTGCTGGGACATGCTTTGCTGCCCATGATGATGTTTTTGAAGCCATTGATCTCTGACATGCAGTACTATAGGATTTAGTTATGGCTCGACCTCTTGCTGTTTTCCGATTTCTCGCTGAGGTATGTTTGTAGGTTATTCATTATGGTATATTATAGACCTGAACTGGGGGAGATGTTCAAGTGATTGTTGTTGAGGTTGAGTGGGATTCTGATGGGGTGCCTATATTTATGGGTATTTCTTATGTTCTATATGCTCCCCTTGCTTTCAATATTCTATACACTCCCCACACTTTCCATATTTTATATACTGCCCATACTTTCTATATCTTCTATTGCTTCGAACTCCGGCTGCCAGTTTTGAACTTGTTAGATATTCGAGGACCGATAGCTTTTTAACTTATCGAATGTCTTATACTGAATTGCCTTCATTTTAGTGAGTAGAACTCCCATCAGAATCTCTGCCCCTTCGCATTCTAAATCGTAGTGCCGCACTCTGCTCCTCGAGGAAGGAGTGTCACTTTAATAGAGTACAAACTTGGCAAATACCTGTCTGCTCCGTCTGCAAATGATTAGATCGAGAACAGTGCACAGGCTGTCTATTTTCCAATTAACCTAGAGACTCATTTAATTCATATATGCACATAAACTAGCATTATTACATCTTTTACGATACTATACACATACATATTGATATCTAGGCACACATATAGATATAGACACATATCTAGGCACAATAGGCATACACACGGCAGAAACATACGCATATATGAGTGAGTGGGGAAAGACACGCACTAAATATAAATTCGATAGAGCACAGTTTAAATAATGGACATTCAATCATTTCTTCCTGGCGACGGCTGTTCTCTTAATCTTCTTAATGGTTTTGATTTCCTCGGTGAGGAAGGCTCTGATGATTCTGGCCTTCACGCATCCTGCACAGAGGACTCCGCCGTATGGTCTAGAAACTGTCTTTTGTCTTTTGGATAATTTCTTATAGGTATAGGGCCTGAGTTGGGCAATACCATTGATCCTCTTGCCACAGTCGCAGCTGTCATGTGGAGCTCTGGGTCCGTGGGCTCGCTTAGTGACATACTGGACGACAACTTTAGATCCTGGAGTTCTGACTTTACGGACTTTGTTGGATGGGGTGTTATAGCTCAATCGTCGACGATAGGTAACTCTCTGAACCATTCTGCTCCTCTCAAGTATGTGGTGATAATTATTATAATAAATAATATCCATTAAATCTGCATATATTCATAAAGTCGCATACACAACCATCCAATTATGCATACACTGACCAAATCCACGATGACCGACAGCATTCAGCAGGCTTTCTCTTCCATATGCAATTGGCCGCATCGAAAACTAATCTTATCAACGAGCAAGAGGAATGAATGAACGGATAAGTCGCTATCATCCAGCAAGAATATGCTCTATAGTATTTAAAGTTGAAGCTACATTAATTGCATGTACAGCAAACCAGAAGAGCCAATGCTATTTGCAAATGTCTGAGTTGTTGAGTATTTAAAGCAACTATAAATTATGTATGCACTGAAGAGAAATCCTAAAACAACTGGTCACCAACTCGCAATCCCATAAAGAAAGGAGCCGCAAAGAACAACAACTCACTATATAAAGTGAATTCCTTGTGATATAGCAATTGAAGATACAATCGGCAAAGACTTATGAGTTTCTAATGAGTTTGAGTAAGAGCCATAAAAATAGTAATCTAGTAATTTCAGTTAGCCCACCAAATATAGCTAAGCCGTCGCCACAAAGATCTGAGTGATAAATGAGAATAAACTGTGAAAGAAGTGTAAGTTTGTTCTTTTTCTGTTTTGTTATTTGGATCGATGATATCTGTAATTGTATTCTGTTGCATCTATATATAAATATATACTGCATATTTGCAATGCGATATCGTGGATATCAGTTTCAACATGCATTATACATTGCTACACTCTATATACATTTATATGTATATTCATATATAAGACTTGAATAATATATCGATGTGTAATTATATGCGAGTAACTGCGATGCGGGTGATAGAGTGATAGAGTGATAGAGTGGCTGCCATAATTGCAGATTTTAGAAACCGATGGCAACTAAGATAAAAACTCGACTATGAATATCATCAAACACTATCTTTTACGGGCGTATACTCATTCTTCGTCGGAGATTGGATTAAAATTTTAGCATCTACAACCGCGGATTTAGGCTTGCGTCCTCTCTTCTTCTTCTCTCTGAACCTTTCCTCTAGAGGCCGAGCTGTATAATGAAATTAGTTACTTGCTAGAAATTTTCCATCAGTCCCCCGCGCCCTTTTCAGGGCGTGTTTATGCCGAGACTCATGCAGGTATTTTTTCTTGTCGTATTTGTCCAGCTCCAGGCCTCCCTTCATGAACTTGTCCATCGTTTTCTTGATCCTTCTTTTCATCATTCGAAAATACTGTTTCGAATTCACATGTTTGATCATTTTGTTTTCAGTTTCAGCGCCACCAGCATAAGGCATTTCCTTGATTTCGGAATTCACGGACTCCTCGATTTCGATACAAGAATATATGTTGTTGTTTCCGGGCCTGGGAGGTTCACTCGGCATCATCATATTGAAGGAGTTTGTGTTCTCCTTGGGCCGGTTCAGGTGGGAGACATCCTGTGAGAACTATTCATGGAGTTGGTTCCATTGAATTGAGTTAAAACGGGAGAAATTGATCTGCAGGGAATTGTCCAGGTCTCTCATGTTAAATTTATCCTTGTTAATCGAGCCAATCAAAATTAGTACCCTCCAATTTATATATAAAATTTCAATCGAATTTCAGCTGTGTGAGCTATCCAGAATTCAGTTTATACGATCCATATTTATTTTAGATTCGTATGCTGGTTCAGCTGGCACATTGCGAATGTTTGAATAGAGATCAGGCGTAGACATCTTTGGATTTTTGAGAAAGTTATTAAAATTCCTTGAGTGAGTTCTGCTTCTCCGAGATTTTGCCTCGGAGGGCTGCCAAGCTGCTGGTGATTTCTTCACTGCTTAAAACAGTGGTGTTCTCGAACAGCTTCCGTACTGAGTTCTCATCTGCCTCCAAAGCCTTGATGGACTTCTTTAGATCCAGGATTTTGCCATTGACCCACTATTCGGCCTTGGCTAGATGGTTCTTGAGAACATCGGATGAGTTGCTTTACAGTGATTCGCCAACCTCCTTGAACTTCTCTTCGAGATTGAATGTCTATCCCTTGCCGACCTCATCGATCTGCTTGTACAAGTCCTTGAATGCGGTCACTCTGGCGTAGAATGATTCCGAAAATAGACTGATTTCTTATTTTTTGCGATCCTGTCCTCCTTTCTTCGCAATTTTAGGGGTTTTCGAGGAGACTTCCACTTCTTCTTTCTTCTCTGCCGCTGGGGTCTTGACTATTTTCTTGGCCATGAGTTGTAAATATTTGAATCCGGATATCTAAATCAAATAATATTTATTATTTCTGGACTCACATTGTTATTTGCCGACTCGCATTATTATCTGTCGACTCGCATAAGTTATCAGCCCATGAACAAGGTACGCACAGTCATAGGCCCATCCATTTTATCAGCAGATTTCGCCAATCTCCAAAAAGACTGCCGATAAGTGCTGAAATTCGGAGCAGACTCTTTGCACGTCGACATCATGGACGGGTATATAGATTTCAATAATAAAGCCACTTCGTCCCGAATCTCACAATAGGCCCCCCAGTTGTCGTGTCACTTCGCAAGTAGCTCCCATAGGCCCATTTGGATTGCCACTTGATGGTCACGAACCCTTCAATGTATTTGTAGCCCTTGTCCCATGCCAAAATAGACTGCTTCACTTTCCACTATGAGGCAGTGCCCACCAAATAATAAAGGAAGGAACTCTGCCTTAAAATAAAATAACACAATATCAGTGTGGGAGTAAGTCTTAAGCCGAATACATAATCAGTTGAGGAGCTCGTGGATTTGGCTCATCAAAACTTGTTAGATAAGATTCTGATCATGACAGTCGAGCCTGGCTTCGGGGGGCAGAAGTTTATGGGAAATATGATGAGTAAGGTCAAATACTACAGATAGCGACTACCACTGATTGATATCCAAGTCGATGGTGGAATTACACTGTAAAACATTTCCATCGCTGCCTAGAGTGGGGCCAATTGTTTTGTCGCCGGGAGTTCAATTTTCGGAGCATCTGATCGCTCGAAATGCATTTCACAAATGAGAGAACTCGCAAATGCAGAGCTGCATAAATGGCCGTGATATATCAAAGGGAGATGATTCGAGAAACTTGGCCTATTCTAAATATTCATATTATTCATAGAAATAAAATAGAAATGTCTGAATAATCCGTGAAGGTCGTTGTGAGGGTCAAGCCGATCCTCGAGAAAGACAAGCATAACTCAAGTAAAGCATATCTAACTCAGAGTCACTAGATTTTCTGACCTACGATCTCAACGAAAAACAGATCCAAATCGACACCAAGAATAATGACAATCGTTCCAACAAGATCTACTGCTTCGACGATGTTTTCTCAGTCAACGCCACCCAGTAGGAGATCTATGCCAAAACGGGCTTGAAAATGGTGAAGGAGGTGCTAGAAGGATATAACTGCACTATATTCGCCTATGGGCAAACTGGCTCAGGCAAGACCTTCACTATGATGGGCCGATAAAATGATCTCGGCATTATTCCGCGATGCTTCGAAACTATTCTGGAAAAGGCCAAATCTGATAACAAGAAGGATTTTCTATTGATGTGCTCATTCATTGAGCTATATAATTAAGAAATTAGGGATCTCCTGAACTACAGTGCTGATAAGAAAAAGCTCGAGCTAAGATAATCTCCAGAACAGGGTATCTTCATAAAGGAGCTCAAGAAAAAGGCAATCACCACAAAATAAGAAATGAATAAATACCTAAAACTGGGCAACCAGAACAGAGTGACAGGTAAATCATTTTCATATTGAAGCCGAAACCCAAATGAATAGTGAATCGAGTCGATCTCACTCCATTTTTACCATCTATGTCGAATCTCTGTAAAAAGATACCGAGGGGGGATAAAAGCTTGTTGGCTCAAAGTTCAATCTCGTGGATCTAGCAGGCTCAGAAAGACAAACAAAAACAGGCTCGACAGGGGAGAGATTCCTTGAAGCCACTAAAATCAACTTATCTCTCACGGCTTTAGGCAAAGTGATCATCAGTTTAGTGCAAGGAAAAGGCGCATTTGTGCCTTATAGGGACTCTAAGCTCACAAGGCTCCTGCAGGATAGTTTAGGGGGAAATGCAAAAACATTGATGGTCGCCACCATATCCTCTCATTTCTCCAACATTGACGAGAGCATTTCAACTTTGAAGTACGCTTCTCGCGCCAAGTATATCATTAATGCCCCAAGAATCAATTTAGACCCCAAAGATGCATTGCTTTTGGAGTATGAAAACGAAATTAATAGGCTTCGAGGAGAGCTCAAACAGCTGCAGAAAAATGAGCCTTCAACACAAATTACTTAACTAAAAGAGCAAAATGAGAAACTGGCCAAATTGGCAGAACAGCAAAAGTAGCAATTGATGAAAAAAATACAAAAACTATAAGAGCAAGTCATTTCACCCAGCTAACTATCGCAGCAACTGCTTAACTAAAGAAATAGGAGGGAACAGAAACTGTCCTACATGTAAAAAAACTATACCAACCTAGAAGAATAAGTTAAGGAAATGCGCGAGTTGCTCACAGAATTGCGCAGGAAATACAAAAATGCATCGAAATAAATATTTCAACTCGAGAACTAACATGAAAAGGAACGATAAGCAGTTGAGGAACAGTATGAGTAACTTCATAAATAAAACACGATATATCGAAGTGTCCTAAGTGTCCTATTCACTTCCAAACAGCTAAGCAATCTCATAAGTTTGGGGAGATGGGAAGATGAGAGTAGCTTTAAACTGCCTAATTTCTATTTCAAAGATAGAACTACTTTGGCTTTTCCCTGCGGTGAAGAGTAAAATAATGTCACTGGGAAGGAATCCTAATTAAAAAGAGTAGCTAGATAAAAATTAAATATGAGCCATTCCCCAAACAATCATTTAGGCAGTCTGCAGAATGTGGCAATGAAAAGTACTTCTAAAAATTTCTTTAATCGAAAAAGACAACTCTGATCTTTATCTCGATCATTTTATCTTTAAGTTTATGATTGCTTTTATGGAACATAATCAGAAATTTATATCTTATATTTATGCTTTTTAGTCAAGCGAGGAAAAATAGTAGAGCGATTGACAATTGGGCCTTTGCTTGATTTGCAGATAGGCTCCATTAATCTACCTAAATATAGTTTAATGAAGTTTCGATATATTATACGCCATAAATTTTCCATTGAATACTATAAAATTTATAAACCTCCCAGTAACAATAAATGCGGGACTAAATTACAAGCACAATCACATATTTGCAGAGATATATCAATCAGATTGGAACATACTGGTAATTGCCATTTTCAAGCTCCTTGATAAAATCCCTGTCGATGAGATCCTTGATGACATTGGTGACAAACTTACGGTTGAACAAGAAGCCCCTCGCTTCAATGAGCGGCTTCACACTATCGAGCAATGCCTACTCATTCGTTACTTTGCTCCCCTTTATCGATTTTATCACCAATGCCGAAACCATTGTCTTACGGTCTGGCTGCAACATCTATTGCTGAGTATTTGCAAAGATTTTATTTAGCTCACTATATTTTTTGGTCAAATCGAGCACAGCGTTCGAACAAACGAAATCTTCACACAGGCTGATCGACGATGCGGGAGTATCCTCATTGCCCTCTAACTTTATGATTTTGTTCTCCTACAGTTACTTGATAGCTGGCTGCAACTGTTGCAATGTATAGTGGGATCTTAAGATTACCATTTGAATGGTTGCCTGATTTCCAAGTTCTTACAAATGCAATAGTAAAGATAGACTGCATGTATCTAATTTGACATCCTGCTGGCCCTTGCTGAAGTTTATGGTGATTAAGGCAGTACCATGCACAGGATGAAACAAGAGCTTTATCTTGTCCAGTTTGGAGGATTTACTTTTTTACTTTTCCACAAACTAACTCCCCATTGCAGTGAGCCTTTTGGGGAGCTCTGCGATAATCTTGCCTGTGTCCAGTGAGCATATGATATCTTCAAAGCATATCACATTCATTCTGTTCTCACTGGAGTTCTCGAACAGGTTTATTGCAAGCTTCACTTTATGGATCTTCTCCAGCCATTCGAGTCCGCACTGGTTATCCATTTACTTTATGATCATGTTCTCGAGAGTGTGATCATAGTTGCAGTACACCAGCCTCATGATGTTGTCGCTTCGGAAGAGCTTCTCAAATAGATCCTTCTCCTTCAGGAACTTGAACAGATCCTTGAAATTCTTCAGGCAGGCCTCGATGCTCGCTTTATTGTGAATGCATTCTTCGATGTAGTAGTTTATCCTTTTCGGGAGGTTTATTTTCTAGTCGTTGATCCAATCTTCGAAGAAAAATATAGCCTTGTACCTGATGGTGAACTACTTTAGCTCTCCCAGGGAATGGCTGACTTCGTAGTAAGCATCTAGGAATTTTTGGAGGAACTCGGTATTATTTACTTTATCTAGGCTTTCCAGCTTCTTCTTGATCTCTTGCATGAACCAGTCGTTGTAGCTCTAGATTTCTGCTGAATCACCCTTTTCCTTGAGGAGCTCCAAGAATTAGAGCGTATTATTCCTGAATAAGTTTTCAGGGTCCTTTTGGTATATCTTTTCTTTGAGTTCCGTCACGATTGCCGCATAGAATGTCTCCATGAGCTTAGCTATTTCATTTTTATTGGCCTTCGTCATGAAATTGGCCTTGAGCCATTCTCTTTAGTCATTTATGAGCTTTTGCGAGGTCAAGAAGAATTACTTTTGGGTCAGATTTTCGAAATTGCTTTCTGATACTTTCTTGTAGTGTTGAACCATCACAGGTTCATAGACCTTCACAAAAATGCTCACAAAAAACTCACATTTTCCATCGAATTCATTTATTATTTAAATGGTAGTGTTTAGCTTCGCCTTGGGAGAGTCATTTGTTTTTCTGGTTTATGAAATTTGTTTGGAAATAGCGTTTGTCAGGACTGTATTCGCTGAAAACTGCTTATACAATAAAGCGTGGAGCATATCTTTGAGGGACTCATACTCTTGCTTGCGCTCGTGGTAGTAGTTCGTCTCCACATATAACAAAATTTCCATGATTTTGCTAATTTCTTAGTTGCATCTCAGAATTGCATCGCGGAATGAGTTCAATATGTCTGAGTTGGGTTCCAGACAGTCGAAGATACTTTAAAAATGTCTTTCAGAGATCTCGGCCAACCTCTTAACAATATGCGAATGCAGGCCTTTCCTGCATAGACGATAGACTGCTCGATAGGTGTCATTGTAAGAAATATCAGTAGATTTGCCATTGTAAACAGTCTAAAAAGTTTCAGTAAGTGCAGGCATAAGCTGATCCAGTTCCTATTCATTGAGGACTTACTCTTGATGCATTTTCTAAATTGAATTTAAAATAAAATGGCCGATAGTATGAAGTCAACTAATTTAATCCGATAAGGAAATGGCATTTACTTCTGTGGACGATACTACAATTGAATTTATCGATCCATGCATGATAATGTAAGTTAGTAGGGATTATAATATTGAGTGATTCATCCATCTTCATCTTATCGAATTAGTTGTACAGACACTTTGATTAAAATTCTGAGTATTTCCAATAAGCTTTATAAAATAGAGAATCTTGCAAATATTAAACAAAACAGAACAAAATGAAACAAAAGGGCAATAGTTCACATACAAAACAGTTAGATACTGTTCCTTTCATGTCAATCAATGAATGGATCCTCCTTTGAACTTTTCGATTCTATTAACTAACCTTCGTTGATCTCAGTTACAACGTGATGCTCGTTTATCGCAGTGACGTTTACTTTTATCGCAATGGGGTTTGCTTTAATCGCTGTTGATAGAGAGATATTGAATCTGAATAGTCTGAATAGTCCGAATAGTCCGAATAGTCTGTATAGTCTGAATAGTATCACTATGATATGATCATCTCCAAAGACCATAATATGAATAAATAATTCTCCTAGACTATATTAAATTATAATGTATGCAAATAACAATAACTATAGTCAGATCGATATTGCAAATGCAGGAGTTATAAATATAAGCGAGTGATGTTGTGATTCTTAATTTAGATACGAACCATTTCGGGTTGCTTAATCATTTAAGTTATTATACCGGAGGTGCTGGCCATGTCAGACAGTAGCGAAAACCCTGCTGCCTTCAAAATTCAATACAATATATTCTCAAATCACCAAAACGACCCCATCGAGAGCAATGGCATCGCCTACGACTAGTTCATTGGCCTCAACTAACTCCTTTCCGAGGAATTGTATGCAGGAAACCCAATCAATCAGAAATTCGAGGCTCCCAAAATCGAACACCAAGCCCAGGAGAACTCCGAAATCCACGATTTCCATGACTTCAGAGTGGGGGAGTATCTGAACCTCTCCAAAGAAAGCGACATTCCCCCCAAAAAGGAGGGCAAATTTTATAGATAAACTCGCGCCGATAAGCTCAAACGTTTCCTCCTTAAAAAAAGCAGGCGGGTCTGGGAGAAGAAGATCAGCTACGAGCAGCGCCAGAATGTGGCCAAATCGAGGCAGAGAATAAAGGGCAGGTTCATCTCAATAAAATAGAACACAATGCAAGCTTATCATCCCGAGTAAAAACCGTAGAACAGATAGAATAAAGATTACGTTAAAGTATAGCATTAGTCGTAATAAAATAATAAATAACAAGACTACAAAATAGAGTAGAAAGTGAAACAAGAAGTCAGTCCGTAAATCAAGCAAGAAGAAGCCATATCGACAGTGGATAAAGTCACTTCTGTCACCGATCCCCAAAATGATAATGCTTGATTATTGTAAATTGTTTCATTTTAGCAGATCATAAATAGCATAGTACTTGCATGGATTTGAAAGCTGGAGAGGAATTGTTATCATGACATAAAGAATTTGGGAATTAGTTGTTTGGGGTTTATTGTCGTTGCTTAAATCAAGGCATCTTTTAATATGAGTGCCTTTAATTATAAATTGCAGCATATTCCATAAATGAATTCATGCCATCAGTCGCCAAGTAATTATCCGTCATAGCCATTAGAGTCACTGTCGATTAGCCAGCGAGTTTTCGTACTCTCCCAAAAAATAAACCAGTTTAACTCCCCGAAAAGCCCAGCATAGACCATAAAGAAATGTGAATATCTGGAATCGGTTTGCGATCAGCTCTAAAATAAATTAGAGCAATTCAAAAGCAGTATGTCCGAACAACTTTTCGACGTAACCTCCTTAGTAAGATTACTGTTATGCTATAGCTCAGCAAGATTGAAGGAGAAATCAATTATAATTATAAGCAAACCGACTCGATTGCCAGATAACAAATCGACATCACAACCAAGAAGGTTTTGCATGCGATTGAAGAATCAAATTAAAATAGAAAAAATAGCGATGCCAGAATAATGAAATTTATCGACCAAGAAGCCAACGATCTCAGAGAGCTGCTATAGAAATAATGTAATGAAAGGTAAAGGGAGGGTTAATCCATCAGCGAGGCATTAGACAATGATTTAAGCCAAATCACAGACTCATTCCAAACAGCCAATCTATCACAACAGTCCATCACCAATGAATTCGAAAGGCACTTCTATACAAAATGTGAGGAACTAAAATAAAAGCTTGCAGCCCGAAGATAGTAATATTCCGAAGACGAGGCCGAATTCTATAAGAAAATGCGGGACTTAGTGCAGAGATTCAAGGACGAAATGTCAGAGCACCAATTGAAAAGATAATAAAGTGAATAGCATATTTTGGCCCTGATTGAAAAAATGTGTGACAAGGTCATACAAGTTGAGCAAAAGTGATCGATAAATCATATCATATTGATCATATTAGCCATGCTTGCTTGCTGCCACGTTATTTAATTTTATGCCGATTCCTGACTGGTTGGCCCATAAATGTTCATTTCAATCATAGAATTGACTCATTTAACTTTGAAGTCCTTCATTGAAGTCAAATGTTTAAATTCCACACAAAATTTGTCGAAATTACAATAATAATTTAGGAAAAACCAAATCATTACAATCTGCATACAATTATAATATTTGCCAAACTTATTAGAAATAATGAAGGAAGACAAAGCGAGCGAATCATAAAAAAAGAATGAACCTCCGACAAACTCAGCTTATTCAAAATAAAACAGCATGCTTCATTAACTTCACTTAGAAAGAGTGAGAAGAAGAAAATAGTAACTACAAAATACGGAGAGAATGCTAACCAATAACTAACTTTAAGAAATCGAAATGTTATCGAAGAGTAAAACTCAGGCTGGAGAGACAAAACGATTAGCGAGCTCAGCCAACCGCTTATAGAATTAAATTCTACTCAACACAATGATCTATGACAAGCGCGATTCAAAGCCATTTTTCAATATTAACTTCTTTTCGCTCTTTCAGGATGAGCCTAAAGGGAAGGCGCCTCTCTATATATCAGAGAACATCGAAACACTCCTGATCACGACTTTTGGCTTTGAGGATGAAACATTTCGATACTTGCTTCAAGCTAAGCTCAAGCTGTTCTTGGTGAATGACTCCAAATTAAAGACAACCGCCATTCATGAGAATTATAACCATCATCCGAATTTTACAGTAATTTAAAGGGCAAGCAAAGTGACGGGGTATGGAGTTTCTCACACAAAGCTTTGGCTCATTAAATTTAAAAAGTTTCTACGGGTTGTAGTCTGCTCAGCTAACCAGCATCTGCAGGATTGGGCTTTATGGCAGAACTCATTTTGGTTCCAGGATTTCCCAGAATCGAATGAAAAGTAAATCAACGAACATTCGAATACACTCACTACGAAGACATTTGACTACTCGCAAGATTTTCAACGAACGTTGAAGAGAGTTGTGATGAATCTTCTTCCAAACGAAGAATATTTACAAAAATACATGAACATCAACCTTGACCAATACTCCTATGCGAAAGCTGCTGGCATTTTAATCCCTTCCTTTCAAGGCAGATTTATGGATCACGACCTCAATGATGTTGGCATGAATAAAATCGGGAGAGTCCTCAAACTCTGTCCCCACAAAATTGAAAAGCCAGTGATGACATATGCCTCAACGAGTTTAGGAACAATCGATCGTAAGTTTTTAATCGATTTGTTCTAAAAATTTTGTCCAGGCTCGCTTTTTCGCCCGGAAAATTTCAGGTTGGTCTACCCAACAGAAAGATATATACAAGAATAAACTTGTCAATAAGCGCAGATTCTATTCCTTTTGAAGAGCAATTATGAAAAGTGTGACGTCAAAGCTGAGATATTTTATAAATTCGATACAAACCCGCAAAATCCAATTCTTGGCTGTCTTTCGCACATGAAGATTATCTTTATTGAAGAGTAAGCGGGGAGCTAGTACGGAATGCTATATGTTGGCAGCCACAATGCGACAAGAGCTGCCTGGGGCCGCCACTAAAAAAGTAATTACAATATAAAATAGATAAAACGCAAATATCCTGTTCAAATTAAGAACTCGGAGTCCTCTTCTTCAATTATCCAACCAAAAAGTTCAAACAATGGTCGCCATTTCAGTATCCGCCTGAAAAATATCGACCTTAGGATAAGCCCTTTATGCGTGAATGATGTGCTGGTTGATTTCCAAAAGAAAGAAACCTATTTGTGTCGATTTTATTTAATATAGCTTTCTACTTTATCTTTATAATATTATCCTATATTATATTTTTATATAGACGTCAAGTCCTATTGACAATATCAGACGTCAAGTCCTGTATATAGACGTCAAATCCTATTGACTAAAAAAAGGCCTATCAAAAAACCCTATATAAGTATTACTAGATAGCCTTCATATAGTGCATAGTTATATAGTGTTTTTTAATAGTCCTTTTTTTGGTCCATAGGACTTGACGTCTCTATATATGACTTGACGTCTAATATTTTCCATAGGACTTGACCTCTATATAAAAAATATTATGTTGTGCATTACTTAGTTAATTTGTAATTCAACTTTTCATCCGAACATCATCTTCGCATGGTTAACTGTAAACGGCCTAATACCGATACCCGATAATGATGTTATGTTCCTGCAGAAATACTCAACTTAGCACTTCCGAAATACATCTATTGCTATATGTTGGCAGCCACAATGCGACAAGAGCTGCCTGGGGCCGCCACTAAAAAAGTAATTACAATATAAAATAGATAAAACGCAAATATCCTGTTCAAATTAAGAACTCGGAGTCCTCTTCTTCAATTATCCAACCAAAAAGTTCAAACAATGGTCGCCATTTCAGTATCCGCCTGAAAAATATCGACCTTAGGATAAGCCCTTTATGCGTGAATGATGTGCTGGTTGATTTCCAAAAGAAAGAAACCTATTTGTGTCGATTTTATTTAATATAGCTTTCTACTTTATCTTTATAATATTATCCTATATTATATTTTTATATAGACGTCAAGTCCTATTGACAATATCAGACGTCAAGTCCTGTATATAGACGTCAAATCCTATTGACTAAAAAAAGGCCTATCAAAAAACCCTATATAAGTATTACTAGATAGCCTTCATATAGTGCATAGTTATATAGTGTTTTTTAATAGTCCTTTTTTTGGTCCATAGGACTTGACGTCTCTATATATGACTTGACGTCTAATATTTTCCATAGGACTTGACCTCTATATAAAAAATATTATGTTGTGCATTAC
>NW_028281825.1:0-52215 GCF_059751285.1 Brachycentrus maculatus
TCCCAACCCAACCCCAAACCCCAACCCCAACCCCAACCCCAACCCCAACCCCAACCCCAACCCCAACCTAATCCTTATGTTACAATTATTGTGTCGGTTTAATCAATTAATAAATTGCATCAATTCTACCTTAAAATGACTAAACCAAAAATAACAACATTTACATAAATGCACATAAAACAAACAAACAGGCGATACGATCATGACTTTCCCCTTAACTAAACATAATCTCTCATCACCTCCGTCATATGCAACATCAAATCATTCCCATCCCGCAATTCCCTGATATCATTCACAACAAACTTAATCTAAAACCGAAACAAACCAACACACTTTCCGTCCATGCATATCTTCAAATATCTTCTCTCTTTTACATGCTCCTCAATTTTATTCCAACTCTCATGATCGATGTAGGCCCACACAGAATGACAAGTTATCCCTGTGCTGTCTTTGAGTTTTAGGGATTTTATCTTTTTGTTTTGGGGGCTCATTTATTACTTGCATGAGATAATTTGGGCTGTAACAACTATGCGGGTGATTGGCTTTAGGGATTATAGGACGATGTCATCGAAATTTATTGTAAGGTTATTGAGTTGATGACAAGTAAAGTGGGCGAGGCATTTGGGAGCAATACTGGGAATGCGATTGTTGGGTTTTTAGGGACTCTACAGTTATAAGTAGCTACTGATCATTCATATTATGATTATGTCTGCAAATTGTATATTTCTTGCGCGTATTATGGCACATTTCGTTGATATATAAATATGCCATTATATTAATATATTAAAGATTGCAAACAGAGTCATGCCAACATTGGTGAAAAAGGGGCAGAAGCCAAACCAGCCATCATATGTCTAGAAATCTCGAAACTAGGACCCAGAGTAAACAAGAACAGATCTCGCATAGAAATGTACGGTTATTTGATAGTCTAGGGGATATTAATTTAAAGCATATCATGCAGAACTCGCATACAATGGAAAGAGTTCATACTTTGACTTCTGTCCTGGCCGGAGCTATTGCAGGACTGCTCAATGCAAACCTATACAGTGGAGTCTTTACCTATCTATTCTTTCATCTCGTCATCAGTCTCCTCATTTGCATCAAGGTAGATTCCATTTCAAATTATTTCATGAAAAAGGTCGATTTGCTCTCAGGGATGGGTTCAGGAGTCCCAGTGTTCTTGTGCTGTTGGATTATTGTCTATAATGTCGTGTATACTCTTTGAATATTTTGATATTGCTGTGTATAGATCTCATTCTTCCAACTTTATTGATTGGCATCTGTGCAAGCATGCCAGCAGTCAGCATATAATTGGCATAGTAGTTAGCATATAGCAGCCAGTATATAATTAACATATCAGCAGTCAGCATATAATTAACATATCAGCAGTCAGCATATAATTAACATAGCAGCAGTCAGCATATAATTAACATAGCAGCAGTCAGCATATAATTAATGTATCAGCAATCAGCATATAATTAGCCTAATTATTGATAATTAATAAAACAAACAAACATTGAAAATGTCCACAGAAGTTTACGACTAGATCGAAATTGAAGATTTAGATTTCGATGCCGAAACTCAAAAGTTCTTCTATCCTTGCCCATGTGGCGATAAGTTTTAAATTACACTCGAACAAATTAAACTAGGAGAAGTTATTGCGAAATGCCCGAGCTGTTCATTGACTATCCGCATTATTTACGATGAGAAGAGCTATGAGGAGTATGAGGCAATGGCAGCATAAATGCAGGCATGAAGCAACTATAAGCCAAACTATGATATTTTATTCGAACTGTTGTTTCTGCTTACATCATAAAAGAATTAGTGAATTACAAATACATAGCTAATAAAATCATACATATGCAATATTTGCAATAAGTCAGATATTGTTGTTATCGGGATTGAATATTTAAATATCTTCCGTATTGCCAATTATAAACAAATATCATACTACAAATAATGCAAGAGTCATAATAGGAAGTCCAATAGCCAAATACTTTCCCTGTTTATTCGAAATAGCTGTTTGTATACCAATTGATAAGCATATAGTTTAAAACTTCTTTGGTTTTGGAGCATAGCAGCCGCTTGAAGAAGAACATGGAGGATTTTATCAGTGCATTCATGAAAAGAATTTAAGCTGAACAGACTTATCATAAAAATCTGATAGAATGCAGCAAGATAATGGATAAGTATATTGAGCCATAGGGAAACAAATCCATCTCGTATATTGCATCTGCTTTCAAAGTTGATAACTAGCAAAGAGCAGCTCAGGCATTTGATTTGGGGGAATCCCTTCGGACTGAAGTTATTGAACCATTAACGGTATCGAGTAAATAGTTCGGAAACATAATAAAAAAGATAGAGAAATCCACAAAGAAGCTAGGGAAAGATTATGCTTACTTTTTTGAGAATTACGATCGAAGTGAGAAAACCTACTCCTAAAACGACAATTTAGTCAAATAACTTATCATTATGAAAAATATATATAAGTTCACGTCGGAGTTCTCACAATAAAAGAAGAATAAGCTCATTGCGAAGTATGTATCCCCAAATTTAGATCGATGGAGAGCATCAAGGAAAAGTATGAATATGAGAAGCTGTATCGAAGCTCGGTCGCACAGTTCAATGAGCTTGTTGAAATCTACAAAAAGTATGCATTCTCATTATTCCAGGTAAAATACGTAAAATTTGAACACTTTGGAGCTTAAAGAAAGATAACTGATAAAAATGCAAAGTGACTGTATTCGCAAGCTGATTGTTAGCGAAGTTTCAATGTTCAAAAACGTTGAGTATGACATCATAAATATCAGCAAAGTACTTTCAATAAATAATTCAGCAAATGTAAAAGATATACCCAGAAAATGATGTGCTCTCATTTAGGGCAAGCCTAGTGGATTTAGAAGACACTGAGAAGGATAAAGATATAACCTGCAAGACCATTGAAGGAGATAAAAGTTTGTTGCATTTGAGTTTAAAGAGCATTGAGGAATAGTATTACCCTTGGCTTCTGACCATTAAAAAAAATAAAGCCCTCAGGCAAATTTTAGAGCTGCAACTCAAAATTATGAAGAAAGGTGAAGGGAATAATGCAGAAAAATCCGTAGTTTTATCTCAGAAAAGTTAGTAACCGCAATAAGCTGTTTCTACTCAGGAAGAACACAACTAAAAAAATATGAATTAGTAAAAAATGGAGCCAGATCAATCCCTCAAAAAATAAGAAGAAGCAACTCAAGTTATAGAAAATGGAGGCCAAACCAATATAAAATAATAGATAATACAAAGCTCAGTATTAGAATAGAATAACTTCTCAAACCTTTTGACATAAATTTGGGAAACTCTTCCCCATCAAATTTTTTCTCCTCCAGCTCATCCCAGCGGTGGGGTTTGCGTTGTTCTGGACAGAAAGTAAGTGCTCAAGGACTTCGAAACTATTTCCTCAATCGTCCATGAGTCTTGGTTCTTACCAATTAAACCCAAGGAATAAGGCGAATCTATCCAATAAGTTCGCAAATCAAAATCATCGAATTCTTCAAGTTCATCACACATAAAGAAAGTAGCAAGCCCCGCACAAAAGATCCTCTCTTAACTCTTAAACAAAAATGCTCTGCTTCGAATTTTAACATGCCTATTTATTGAAGAGTACATTACTCAGCACCACGTTCTCATGGAATGGAAGAATTACAATAGATCTGCAGAACTGCTTAAGATTCTGCTCGATTAGTCCTAACTACAGAATGATGTTTTTGTGATTAGATGTTGTTTGGGATGCTTATTCACATTCTATAGCATTGAAGATGGCAAATACAAAAAGATGCTCTTTCAAAATAGCAGCATCAAAGATGCGTAAATCTGGAAAAAGAGCGACTACTGGGATGCCTCTATTTTTGAATCAACGTATGAAATTATGGCCGGGTTCAGTGCACAAACAAATGAAACACAAGCAGATACTCTTCTGAGATAAAAGAATATGATCTTTAACCAGCTGGCATCTTACTGCCACTACATGTTGATGCTTGGAGTGACCTCAAGAAATGTGAGAGTCATTGTTGGCCGATATTGCAGACTCTACGAAATGTCAGACGACCAGAATAGAGATCTTTCCAAAATGATCTCGAATACCACCAAACAGATCAAATAAACGCAGCTTATCACTCAAGCCAAAAGTAGCAACTGATACGAAGATGTTATTAATCTATTAATCTATCAATCTATTCTTTTATTTCAATATTTTATGACCCGACAAAAAATGCATCCTGAGCAAATCTGATTAGTTTCCTATTATAAATTGATTATAAAACTAAAAGTTTTTGAAATATATTTGTAAGATAACAACAAAGTTTTATGGAAGACCGACTCAAATAATTAATCAAAAACAAAGATCAAATTGAAAGCAGCTTAATTGCCGTTGACGCAGAAATAAAGGCTATTAATTCTGCTCATAACTTCGAAAAAGGAACCATCGATGCTGAAGGATTTCCTCGTGAGGATTTAGATTTCGGGGAGATGTCAAACTATCGCAATCTGAAAAGAAAAAGGGCTGAACTGAATACAGATCACTGTGCACTCATGAAATAAATCTAGAAGTTACTCTTTGCTTTGCATTCCTCATTCCCGCAGGTTTAGGGAGACTCAGAGGTGGTTCCACCCAAAAAAGTTTAAAGCGCGTTTCACAAAAAAAAGTAAGAGAAGAAAGTCTAATAATAAATTATCGAAGAACCTCAATAAAGCAAAGAGTATGTAATTGATTACTTGACCCCCTTCGCAAAAATAGCCTCGGTATAAGAGTCCTCACCCGTCTATAAATATGGAGTTCGTGCTAACGATCTTATCAGTTAGTTTGCTGATATCAATATATACATAATGGATAATGTGAAGCAAATACCCCGATACGTCAAAGAAGGTGCAGCGATTACCATCAAACTGCTCAGAAAAAAATAATAAAATGCTGAATATGAATAGCAAACTGAATAAATGTTGAAAAAACAGAATATTTTCAAATTGAAAGATGGCAATTATTATTAAAAAATAATCCTGGAAGTAGTTCCTGAAAAATGGGAAGGCATCGGACTATTAGGGTGCAAAATCGATCCTCTATGATACTTTGCTCTAAATAAACAATCGAAATTTATAAAATAAACAATTTAACTTATAAATCAAACTCATATAATGAGATTCAGAGATTTATATACTTTATTGATATCAAGTCATGAGTTCTCTTTCGATGCATTTATAAATAATTATGATAAGTGGCCCATAAAATATTCCTGCAATCCCGAAGCGGTATATTCCAAAGAGTACGCTCATGTTTGTGACTATTTCATGGAACTCCATTTTCCTGTAATGAACTGAATATATTTTTTCGCTGACATAGTAATAGGCGACAAGAAAGACTAGGGAAATATAAATTTAATCAATTACGACAATCCTTATAATCGCGACAATCAATATGCCGAACCAAGGCCTGAAGAATGGGAAAAAGGCCATCGAGCTCAGGATTGTTGCAACCAATAGATTTATGTTCGTGAAGTTGAATATTTCCAACAAGAAAACCGATGCAATGAAATGCTCGAATACGATGAGAAAGGTTGCTTGAATCAGATTGGTAATTGATGACACAAGCTATTGTTTTTGCTATGAAAAGAGCTCGGAGAGTGTATTTGACTAACTAAAGTACTGAGTGGTCACATAGAACATTGTGAAAAATGTAGTCGCCGAGAAAATAAAGTTTGAGAATTTTGTGAGGATGTAAGCAAGATTGCCGAAGAAAGTTTTGAATATGTTTGTTCCTGTTAAGACTAGCTAGCCAGCACTTGTTCCAGATGCTATTCCACTATAATTTGAAGCCTTCTGAATGAATGTATACCAAGTGCAAGCAATTTAATCATGGCTGAAAATCTCTCTGCCAATATAGTCGATTTGCATTTTTTTAACTGTAGAAATGCACTTCTCAATTGTTTAATTTTGGCCCCGAAATTATACTATGGTGTCTTTGATGAATTGATTTGATGCTGTTATTTTTTCACTGCAGTACGGCAAAGTTTCGTTATCTTGATTATGGAGAGAAAACAGTTGGCAACCCAGTTTCGCTTAAAGCTTCTACTCCGCGAGAAATCCGACTGAAGTGATTTACCGAAACAACACAGAAGGAATTACTACAATTCCTAAGCAAGTGACGACAACACTGATGAGAAAGAATATCGCGTTGACAAATCGTACATTTGTGGGACGAATTTTATTTTCAATTTCACGCAAATGAGGTCCAATGAGCAGATAAATTATATAGAGTGCCAGTGCTACCTGACAACAAATAACAATAAAGTTCTAATTCGTCCTGAGAGATTGTAAATAATCGTTTAAAGAGAGTACTGTCTTCAATTTAATAAGCTTTTTTGGGTGTTTGAGCAGATGACGAAGCCTTGGCAATGCAAGTCCGAAAAGAAGAAGAATAAAACTCTTCAACATTCTTTTGCTAAAACTTTGTGGACACCCTTCATACATTTTTTGTTCCATCACAAATTTTTTGAACCTTTCCCTGGTTTGTTGGTAAGCGATTCCCCCAATAAATGCTGTCAGAAGAATATCAACAAAATCGCCAATGAGATAGAAAACCCCATATGCTGTCAAAAAGAACAGAATTATTAGAATATTATTTTTGACTCTCATTATTTCAGGATTGTTCTTCCTCTCTTCCTCTGTCACATATTTTTGAAGCATCTGTGTAATAATGTTCGTGGAGAATATCTGATGACTTAGGTTTCCGTTTTTCTATTGTTATTGTGCATAACTTTTGGGCCGAGTATCTGAAGCTTTCGATATGTTCCTTTAAGATTGTGATTTAAAATTTTACTATTTCATCTCTAATAATAATTTATTGTAACAACTGAAAATATGAATCGATAATAAAAATATTGACATTCCTTAAAATATTATGACCTTCAAGTAGTAAGCTCCTTATATTATCTATACATTTTTATCATAAGACTTCTTTAGCTTATTTTCAGGAAGAATTTGCAAGCACTTTAGTCCCACACATCAAAGAATATAAATACTTTACCTAAATCAGCAGCCTTATAATGCCGCAAGACACCATATAATAAATTAATGCTACAAAAGATTCTCAGATCTTTTGACCAATAGCCAAATAATGTCGAACTCCATTTTAATAACAAGCGAACATATAAAAGTAAAACAGGAGGAATCCTATCTCTCTGCTATTTAATACTAGCTTGTGTTATTGTCACATAAAAATCGATAAAACTGTTCTCCAAAAGTGATATCAGCTTCGATACTCTATTGCTTAAATATGCGGATACGGAGTCTTTGGAGATTAAAAACTCTGACATTGACCTTCGTTTAAAGTTATTTAAACTGGCAAACCACACTGATCCCCTGTAACTCAAAAATCAGTTCTAATTCGGAATCAATATTACACTATCCAAGTACTCTGTTGTGATCGTGAATTAACAGTATGTGATTGTTACTGAGCTCTTTTACCCGATTTCATGTGAAAATTCGACCTTTGAAATATGTTTCCCCAAAAATCTCGCTATGGAGTTAATTGGTCGGATCGACATTTCTTTCGATAGAAGCCATAAAGGAATTTCTTATCAAAGATATGCCTTAAACGTCGAGCTGTGCAACAAGACTATATAACAGCGATGCAAGGATTACTAAAATAACCTAACTTTCTTTTTTACGATCCTCAACCCTGAAATTCATCCTTAGTCCCCGACAATCGAAAACGCAATAATAGCCAGCAAAACAATTCGTCGAGTCTTTCAGTATCATGCACCAATAAACAAGGTCAATTAAATTGGAATGACATTCGATTTCAAAAAGGCTGTCATGCAAACAGATACTTCCATTTTACCCAAAATTTTACATCTCTATTCAGATCAGTCATCTTCCACGATTGTCAATTAGACAAGCTGGTTTTATGACGAGTAAGTTCAAGTTTAAAGTTTTGTGAGAGCCTAATAGTCCCCTCTTATCGCGTTCTATTTGCGTAGATCTCTTGAAACGGTAGTTTTTAAAAGGAGCTACTATCAGATGGATCAGATGTTGGCATAAGTCTTTGGAGTTTTGGGTTTTGCGGGAATAATATTATTCCCTGTTTACAGAGGATATAACAAATGGAGTTTTCGGCAATTTCAACTCCAATCTTTAAATAAATAGTACACAAATCCAAATCTACTCCGATTCTATAAACATTTAATAAAGAAGACGCTCCGCTATCTCTCTTGCAAAGATTAGGAGACGGAAGACCCCATTCGATAAAAATAATAAGAGCTGGATATATTTTACATAGAGCAAAGACTTACGAGGCTATAACGACAATATGAAGCCAGCTCATTCAGAATGTAGCACTCTTCGGAATAGAAAGCAAAACTTCACCAATTTTCGAGCGTGAATTAATTTGGAACATTTAAGTTCAGATCAAATGCAATAATAATTTTTATATTCTGCATTTTATATTAAATCTTTTATTGTAATTGCGAATGTCATCATACTTGTTGCATTTCGTGTAAATATTTTTAGATTCATATGAAGACAAGATAAGATCTTTTGAAGAGCAAGGTTAAGGTAACTGAGTCACTACTAAAAGAGCTAAACAATATTTCTGCTGAAGAATTATTCGCAAAGCTCTTAAGTTGTAATCAAAAGGATGAAGAAGCATTTCTTAATCACCTATGTTCTGAACCAGAGCTAAGACACTGGTTTATTCCAGTTTTGCACTACCAAAAAGCCATATCCCAATTGTTTATATCGTTAGGAATATAAAAAGCAGATTAAGACCGTATGGATTTTATTTCCAATGAGGTGAAATACAACTTTTTGCAACTATTTGATAGACTTGAATATATTGGCCAATCACTAATCGGCGAAAAATTTGATAAATCATCTATCCCAAATTTGATTAAGGATTTCTAGAAAGAGAAATATTTGTTCGATGAGGTTAGAAATTGGGAAAATACAAAAGAGGAAATCCCAAAAGAGGACAACACAAAAGGGCTATAAATGGAGAAGCAAAGATGCAAATAATATTTGGATGAATTGAAATAAGATATAGCCGCAATTCCAAAAAACCTTATTGATTACAAGCTGAGAGAATTCTAAATTAAGATGGCAGAATAGTTCATCCATAGTGGCGAAGAGCCTCAACTAACTGAACCCTTGAGAGAGCTGTTGAACTCATTATTATTAGAGTCAAAGGATATAGAAAGTTAGTCCATCGTAAAATTGTTGCTGGATAACAAAGATATTCGGAGAAATCTCCTTATATTGAAAGGAAAAATTTGCGGAATCGATGTGGTGGAAATTCTTCGTTATATTCAGAAAGGGAGAGACAACAAAAAATAAGCTGATAAAAATAAAAGTCCGAATAAAAAGAAAAGGGTCATTTTCTTTATCGGGCTTTCGAAGGCAGGCAAAACAACTATGATGGCCAAGCTGATGGGATATGAGCTCCATAAAATTAAGCTGGATGGAATTTGGACTCTGCAGCCGAAAGAGCCTGAGTCCATGTCTGGGAATCATAAAAATCTGATAATAGGTCACAGAAATATGTCCACAACGAGGCTACCAACTTTGTGCTTATTTTAGCACACAAACGAAAATGACGATGATGTCCTGATCTATGGAATGGATTGCGCTGGATTTTAAGATTCAGGGAGAATATAAGTTGAGATATCCAACAGGGTGACAACAGTAGAGGAACTCATAACAGCTGACTAAGTACAAATCTCTATTGTAATCAATCAAAAGAATTGGGAGGCAAAAGGCTAGGGCATTATAAAAATCGCCAGTACCGTAGCTAGTCTCACTCGCAATTACAAGTAAGCGAAAAAAGCGATAACCTTCGTTTTCAATCAGTGCGACTAATAATTTTTGGACACTTTGCATAGTAACATTTGCGATCTGTAAAAATGCATTCATGAAGACAACAAAATAGTCTTAGATGAAAATTCCAAAGAATTCTTTAAACACTTAAAAGCATCAACGAAGAATAGAAACAAATTATTTGCAGTGAATCCGCTAACTCTATAAACTTCTTAATTTTTAGCAAGGGTGTCATTTTAAAAGGAATGTCTCGAAGATCCAGTAGGCTCCATAAAAGGTGATATTGGGTTCAAATCCAAAGAAGAAATTAAAAAATCTGTTGAGAGGTTTAAAAGAGAATTTAACAGACACTACAATTCCGGTAAGATCTAAGCAGCTCAGTATTGCTTAAAAATGCTCAGTATTATTGGCAGCGAACCCAAATTCGATGCAGGGACAGACTTAGAAATTGCAAGCATAAAGTAACACATCGAAACATAAGTAATGAGTAAGTTGGAGAATTTCAGACTTGAGCTCAAACAGTTCCGAAGTTTTGCAAGTATCGACAAATAAGCAAAGTAAGGCATGCTCAAGAAATTGAAATTAATCCATTCTCAGTGTTTGGCTGAAGTGGATTTTTTCGAGGGCATGAATTTCGGCTCCAAACTTAAACAACACTTGGAAGAGATTCTGAAGTAGAGTTCACGATGGTACATGACTGAGATGGAGCAATGGGAACAATAAAATATTTCCGAACTGGATAAGTTAAGCCATTGCACCAAAAATGCGCTATAGTTTCTTTAAAATTTCAATCAGGAAGATTTAAATGCCCTAAAGGATACTTTGTAGAAGCATAGATAATAAAGCAAATCCAAAATTATTGAGGAATTCAAAAATAAAACAATTGATCACAAAATAAATAGCCTGTTTAATAAGCTGGATTTCTTGCAATAATTATGCGAGCAATCGACTGCCGTTGAAAAGATTCATAGACAAATCAGTAACTAATACATTGGTCTCAAGGAGATGATATAAAATTAAATAAGCTTGACTCGCAGGACAGACGAGGAGAGTGATATCGAGATCCGACTAAACTTCATCGATTAAAAAAAGACATCATAAAAAATAAATAGACTGTTACAATTCATTCAGATAGTGCAAACATATCCCTAAAGGCTCATTAAGGATATCAAAGACGAAATTAAAGTGATTGAGAAGTATATCATCGTCACTGTTCCTGAAAACAAAATGCGATCCTTTTTAAGAATGATGAAATAACACAAGTAAAAACACACAGAGGAAGAGGATATTAGTTCGTAGCATAAACAAGAATAGATTCATAGCATTCGAAGAATTATCAATGAGCTGAATATCTTAAACAAAATCGAAAAAGTTCAAGCCCACCATGGAAATCGGATAACCGAAGGGTTCAGCAAGATTGAAGATATTATTGAAAGCTAAATGCATAATTTTTATAAAATTAAAGAAATACTTATAAAAGAAGACGGGCTTAATTTAAGAAAAAGCATCAAATAAATGAAAAAGGAGATGCGCTTGCTCGAAGACTTAGTCGAAGTCACATAATAGAAAAGCCTTAAACAGAAGCTAGGTGACTCAAAGAATGAGTTGAGAGAATCCATTATTGTCTTTATCGAAACAAATTATTTGAAGGAGAACATTAAATTCGGAGATGCTCCAGCATTCAATCGAACGATTGCCAAATACAAAAATTTAGTTGAGTTTAAGGAAGCTTACGAACTGTTTGATGAAAATGTGGAACAAATGAAACAAAGAATCGCCTCAAAGATTGAAAATACCATAGAAAGCATAAAAAACCCAATTTCAATATATTCGAGCAGCATAGAAAAGATTGAAAAAATATCTGTCCAATAGTTAAAGGCTTACATAGGATATATCGAATTGATCAAATAAAATTGGATAATTTTCGACTCAATAACTTTAGACTCCATAGCCAACTTACAGAATAAAACAGAAACAATCATAAAAGCCACCTTTGATCACATCTATTCTTCTGTGAGCGAGTTTAATGAGAAAATACAAAGTAATTGCGAGTTAGAGGATGCAAACATTAAGGAGCTAATAGCTTACCTCGATTACAACAAGACCACAAACCTCAAAAAAGCAATAATACTGCTGTTCGAGTGCAAAAATTAATAAAAAGTAAAGAACATTCTTTTTGAAGACATAGCTTATAAAATTAATCTGCTATAAGAATCATTCGAATCCATATTGTAACAAGCCTCAAACAAAGCAGAGGCCCACTCAATGCCTATAACCATGCTCATAAACTTGAAGTAACTAATATAAAAGGTTAAAGATATCGTCAAGGCAAGAGGCAAATAAATCGAACAATTCGATCAGATATTCTCCAAACTATCCAGAAAGTTGAAATCAAAAGCATCGACCGATGAAGATGCTATCAAAGATATAAGCAATTAATTTTAATCTGATGGTTCACTCAACCCAGAGGATTTCTCCTAAGTTTATTTAAAGTGCAAGTAGAATTTAACGGATGAAGGAATAAGGAATATCGAAATGCTTAATAGGATATTGTAGAAATACAAAAGAAGTTCGTTGAAGCGCATCTAAAAATAAAAAGACAGGATTACATATTTAGGCCTTGATGCTTTCAAGATAATTAATGGATTCTTGAAAATGCTTAATGAGTATCTGAACACAATGAAATAAATATCTGATTCTTTAAAGATTGATGCTAAAAACGCTGCTTTTAGGACAGATATTTTTGAACAAATAGTTCATTAAATTGATTTCAACAGCGCTAAGATATTGACAAAAAAATTAGCAAATACGAAGACAATGAAATAAGAATAAGCAGAAGAATTTGCCAAATAACTAAGGTTCTTTGATAAATAAATAGCAAAGCTCAAAAAATCAGATTTATTTTATCAAAATGAAAATACTATGAAAGATTTATAAAGTATAGGGAAAGGATCGTTAAGCGAGCAATGGGCTGAATTACAGCTTTAAAAAATGGAATCATAACTTTTGCATTAGGATTCGACGAAAAAGCAAAATCGCTTTGACAAATTAAAAGGCTTTATGGATATTCGCAAGCTTATGCCCAAGAAGATCGAACCGCCTCTTTAAAAATAATAAAAATCCTTATGCAAAAGTCTGATCTCTCGAAGTAGCTTCAAAAAGATGTATAAAAGCACGAAGTAATCTGAGGGCAGTTGATTGTTGCTATTAAGTATAACAATGCGCTATTTTTATGTTCTGTATATCAGTGTGTGTCAATCACTGTGAATATCACTGTGAATATCACTGTGAATATCACTGTGAATATCACTGTGAATATAATTGTGAATATAATTGTGAACTGTGAATATCATTGTGATTATCTGCCATAGCATATAATTATATCATTATATTTATTCATATCAAATGCCCAGAAATATCGTATTCATTTGAAACTGGCTTCAATGGGAGATTCAGTTCCTAAAGCTAAGTCTGTTTATTTTGCTATTTTCCGCCAATCTGCGCCCTCGGGCTGCCATTGTTTGTTTCGGGTTGTAGAATGATAAACCGTGGGCTGATACTGCGTGTTGTAAGTGTTACTCCATTGTGGCATCTGTGTGTTATTGGTAAGCGCGGCATGTTGCTGATGTTGGGTGTTTGCTCGATTGTTTGCCAAATTGGGATGATTGTTGTGTGAGATCTGCTGAGTGTGAGGGTAAGTAAGTGATACTTTCTTAGAAGCATTCTCGCTATATTTTGTTTAATAGTTGAGTATCTGCATATTGTCCTATAAATTGTTTATTTGGTTCTCGAGCAGTTGTTTCTTCATTTACAGTCCCTTCCGCTCGTCCTTTAGGGCATTCTCTCGCTCTCTTAAGATGAGATTCTCATTGTCTTTGGCTTCGAGCAAAGCAGTGAAGAATTCCACAATAGGCTTTTCCTCCAGGAATAGTCCCTGATTTTACTGACCGCGTAGTCGCATTTCCAGATAATCGTTGGCCTCCAAAATCTGCCTATGTTCCTTCCTGATATTCTCCAAGATCTTATTCAACTTGACACTCCTCGTGTCTTGATTCTTCTTTCGCTCCTCAATGAGCAGATCCCGCAGTTCCTCAATCCTCTTCTTCATTTTGGTGGCCAGCAAAGCCTCCTCATTATTATTCCTCGCATTGGTAAAGAAATCCCTCAGCTCTGCATTTTCGAGTTGAATGCGCTCTCTTTCTTGATTTAAATTTTCATAGTGATACTGTAGATTTTCGTTTTCCTCTTAAATTTATTTTCGGGTGGCCTGCAGTACTGCAACTTCCTTGATGAAATATTCAGTGATTGAAGATTATTGCTGGGACTCATTGTAGGCAATTAGTTTGGTCTTGGCTTCGTTTATATGTTACAAGTAATGCTCGTATTGCTCTTTGAGCTCATACTTCTGCCTTTCGAGTTGCACTTTGAGAAGTTTCTATTCGCTTTCCTGTTGATAGGTCTGTTATTGCAATTAATACCACTTGCGAGGGCATTACACATTCTAGTTGCGGAATCCTGCGAGTTCGTGACGCAGTTTGGCAAGGACCTCGGCTTGGGTCTACAAAAAGTTACTCTTCTTGATGAACTCCTTGGCTTTGGTTTTGTTCTTGTCGAGTCGCAGCTGCTTGAAGAAGCTGAGCACTTTCGTTAGTTCTTTGTTATTTTCGGTTTGTTTGATCAGCAGATGCCTTAGGAAGCTGCTTTCAAGCACCCTGTCAGTCTCAGTAGTGCGGTAATCCTTAATCTTATCACCCAAGTAGTTTTCATAATAGACTTGCTCGAGCTGATTAAGAAGCACGATGAAGGACTTATTCTTCCTCAGTTGCACTTATTTATCTTATTCGAGTTTGGCGAGTTGCTGATAGAGATTAGTGGCCATTTTCTCTGCATTTTTGCGTAATGCTGTGTATCTCTCTATTTAAAGATTGAGTCCGATAGTCCTTTCTCGTAGTTCATGCAGAATCTATGGTTATCTGTGTTCGGAGTATTGCATATTTTTTTTATTTGTTTATTATGAGTTCTTTAAAATGTGTTTGCTTTGAGTACCCTAATGTGTGAGTTTTGCGACAGATGTTCAAATAGTTTAAATATTATACAAATTATTTCGGGCAATACATAAGTGCGAATGATAAAGAAATGGAGAAGTTCGATTTTATGATAAGTAAATTGAAATTTTCAAATCAAATAATCCTTTATTATAACGTATAACGTATAGAACATATAACGTATAGAACGCATGGCATTAGTTTATAAGATATATTTTATAATCTTAGACATCTGAAGCAATGGCAGAAGAACCGATGGAACAACCAATAGAATAGGAATAACCCATAGCAAAAATAACTCTAAGAAACAAAGAGACTATTCCAAATTAATTTATTAATCTAATGGAAAATAAGGATGGACTCGGCCAGACTATCATCGGCAATATTGGCATCATTGAATCATTTACCAAAGTAGAGCAATGGGATGCATTGTAACTGTATATCAGTAAGATTGCATTTAGTGTAGATCAGATACCCAACCTAAGGCTCATCAAGAGTATTAGATTAATCAACTTCCCATTGCTGATAAAAATTGACTTAGGTCAAAACCATATATAATCTATTGAACCAATGAGCTTGTTTCATGCTCCAAATTTGAAAATGTTATGCTTACGTAATTATCAGCTCAAATAGACAATAATTGCATAGTCAATATTTCTCAGCTCAGAAAATCCAACATCTATGCCAACTAAATTCACATAAGTAACATTAGCAAGATTACTTAGACAATAATAAAATAATATAAATCAATGGCTTATCATAGCATCTTGAAATACACATGGACCATGTTGGCCTTGAATGGAAGAACTCTCCTTGCAATTGCCAAAATTTGGCTATCCTCTCCAAAATGAAGGTATAATTAACGGATAATGAGGTATAATTAATGCATAATATAGGTATAATTAATGCATAATGTAGGCATAATTAATTAATAATGTAGGCATAATTAATATAAAAACAAACCCTGATTAAAATCCAATCTGCAAACAGGATAAATAGCATAAAACTAATCGAATGCCTGATCAGAAAATATAAACAGAAAGGATACTGGATTTCTACCAATAAGCAGACCTTCGAAGGTAGCTATTAAGAATGACCAATGATAGATAATTATATTGTGTGTCGATTTAATCGTTTCGGGATATTTCCAAGTTCTAAGTTTGAATCAATAAATTAATCAATAGATTAGCTCATGCTGTTCAGAATAGCCAATACTCTAATTGAAATTGTCAGCATTCTAATTGCGATTGCTAGCGGTGTTAATTATGAGCATTTATTCACTATTATATACACACTCTTCATATTACTGTTGATGAACTTCACCCTCCCTTTTCTATGTCTGTTATGTTTGTTACATTTGTTATGTCTGTTATAGGATAGTATGAGTCCCCTTCCACTTCTGCATAATCCAGCTGCTGACAACAGAATCACATAAACAAACTCCAATGGCCATCCCTATAAACACAACCCATAACAGCATGGTGGCTGATCCAATATCCTCAGAATAATAGTGATAGTAGACAGACCCACTGATCCTGGCAATTAAGATCAATATAATAATCATATAGTTGACTCTCTCTCTCATCGGCATCATGAGAGTGATCGATGAGATCATCAGCATCTGCATCATAGCACTTGCAATCAACGAAACCCAATTAACAATGCAATGAAATGCGTATGATGTTGATAGCTATTGTGGGATGTCTGTGGAAGTGTTACTGTTGTTGTTGTAAGCTTCCAAGTAGAGCTTATTTATGCAGAATAAGGTCAATGAGAGGAGAAGCTGGCAGACATTGAGACCGGCTATGAAATATTGTTAGTTGTTATGACTGTTTATCATTTTTTTATTGTTAATTGTATCGCTGGTGTTGTTCATACTCTTATAGAATTAGGTTTTAGCTAAATTGACTCCAATGATTGCAATAATCACAATCCCAGCAATTTACTCATAGATACCCAGACCTTAAAACCCATACTTATCTCCTGATTTCATCCCATAGTTAACCCTCGCAAGAAGCATAAAAACCCCATACATAGCGCACATCGTAATCATTTTGGCCATAAGTTTCCGATTAGCATTGCCTATTACACTCTTGAGTAACTCAGCTTGCTGATGTATCTTCAAGGCAACAAGCCTATACCTACGGGCGTGTCTATTTGCAGACATTACTAACAAACAACATAGAATTGCCAGCACTCCGAATGTAATCCTAATGCCAATTTGATGTTCGCTATTGGTGCTGACATCCATCTTCTATTTCCGAAGCACTTTGAGAGCGTGTGAGCACTTATGAGCAATCCTTACCAAATTTTAGGAGTACAAAACCATAAGTGTGCTACACGAGAGCACGCGACTGAGAGAAGAGAAATGATAATTGAATGCAAATGTGACCATTGAATAGACCATGGCTATGATGATACAGTCCGAGAGTAAGGCCAGCTGCGGTGCCAATAGGCCACTAATCAGCAACAAGATGCATGATATCAGTAAAACAAAGTTCGTATTTGTGCGATTCATAAAGAATGCTAATAAACTGCATATCAGTATGTATGTGTGGATGTCCTGGCTGAATTGAAGCTCAGGGTGCATGAAACTTATGCTGAATATGACCATGGAACTTAAGCCGATGCTCATTACTTTGATGAATTATTTGATTTCGAGGGTGTTGTTATGGCGATTGCGGGAATTACGATCAGTTCTGCTCAATGCTCTTGTTATCTTTGATCCCATCCGTAGTTGATTCAGTCTGGTTATATATTCATATTATATACTGAATGATATCTATCAACTGCATTTATTTATGCACTGGAGTTATGGATTTGATATGTGAAAAGTCTAATATACAACTTCAGATGCTTTCCTTCTTCCTGGCTTTCATTAAATAGGATCCTGATTTATTGTGCCTCGCTCCTTGGCTTGGAGAGTTTGCTACAGTCTTGCTCTTATTGCTCTTGTTTCTGATTTCATTGAGGTCATCTAAATCTTTCTTTAGGTTGTTGACAGCATTGAACAACTTATCGAAGTTTCTTCTTTCGAATTTGATCCTGGAGCCCATGTGGCTTTTCATACTGATCGATTCGCATCTTTCCCGCTCTCTATCTGAATAGGGCGATTCGTATTTCGGTGTGATCTTTGATTATCCTAGCTGCAAGGTTGAGAATCCTTCGCTTTTCTTTTTTTGCACTTTATAAGTCTAAAATGTCGACTATTGCCTTTTATTTGGGTTAAAATTGATTGCGAATATTCTGTTTGATTCCAGCATTTCATTCACATTCTACATTAGTTGCTTAATAGTTTATGCGCGCTTCATTTCGGATTAGCCATTGCCATAGTGTATATCCTGGCAGTATACCTTCGAAAAGAACTCGGATATGCTTTTCTCAATGAATGTCTTCTGTCTGTTGAGTTATTCAGTAATTTTGGCTTTAAATTATTAAAACTGGGTTTGGATCTTTATGATTTCTCCGTAGAGCTTTTAGTTTTTGGGAATTGATTTCTTATTATTATTCTCGAATAGTGCTGGCAGACTGATTTGAGTTTATGTCCCACCACGAAGTGTCCTTGTTTCTGCAACAATTTTGTATCTTCCCGAGCGCTTTACTGGAGAAATCAATTCTTCCTTTTGTGTTTTTTATCTCTTGATAAGATTCAGATCAAATGATTCTTCCGATTGATCTGTTTATTGCCTGAATTGTTTTCTAAGTTTTGTTTAGTTTTTCGGAGTTTCATTTTTGTGGTAAAAAGATTATTCTTCGGTTTTCCGATGGGGTGTATATTTCCGATTTTTCTATCTGCTGCTGCTTGGCAAGGAGCCTTCATATCTTAAGGGAGATGTTTAAATCAGGTTTTTCAATTTAGTGAAAGATTTTTTCATAGTATCCTAATAAAGCCGAGTTGAATAAAACTGTCGATGAACAAATAAATATAAATTAACAATACTATTTATTATTTTGTGAAATATAATTCTGGTAGTAGCCAAAAGTTTGCACGTCCATGTGTTCCTGTGTATGCCATAAATAAATAAAGAAATGAAAGGAGATATATATTATCATTGGCACTTTTTTTTATTGTTTTATTGGTCGGCTTTTAGAGATTGTATGACAAACAAGAAGTTCGGATCAGAAGCTTCACTAAAGAATTTCGGGTATTTCTCAATTTCTGACACATTTTATTTATAAAAGTTTGTATCTTCGAAGAAGTTTGTATACATTTTGGGAATCCTGATAGCTTCAATGTTCTATCCATCGAGAAAAATTAAAAAACCGCACGTTTCATAGTATAGAAAATCGATAATCGTCAAATACCCTAATAAGTATCCATTTGTTTGAAGATACATCTTTTCGCTCGCTTTGTAGTATTTTGCGGTATTTGAGAACTGCCTGAGCTTCTATTTGATGAATGGCAGCAGCTCTTCAATTGTTTTTCTTTGATGCATGACCTCTACATCAAGAGTATCGATAACCTTCGATTTTTATGCTATATATTTCACCATAATTTCAGTAATTCTCGTTTCATCGAACAGATCCCTGCCGAGTAAATCGGTTCTCTAAAATTTAGTGCACAAGTATCTGATAATCGCCCAAACACCGTTTACAGCAAACCCTTTATAAATGAGGTAAGGTAGAGATTTAAAATCAATGCTATATTGTTTCCTGAGATGTGCAGGGATGGCCTACTTAGTGTCAACCTCGAGGAATCGGATTCCAATTGCATATAAGGTCATTCGAATTGTATGAGCAATCCCCCGAATGTTGAAATAAATGAGCATTGGCATTGAATCCTCTTCGTTCATAGTCGGCTGTGTTGTGAAATTTTTTCAATTATGAAATCACCCAAAATTAAAATCAATATATTGCCTTACATATGAATATAATTATAAAATATTTTTAGAGTCACCGTTGCATTGCAAATGAGTCGATTGAGCATCAAATATAGGATTTATTCTGTGTGTGTTGCAATTAAGTTATCAAAAATTTATCAGAAATGAATATATGAACGAATAGTGAATGAATGAATGAATGAATGAATGAATGAATGAATGAATGTTAAAATAATTCGAAATGTGATTTAAATAATATTATCCATGTTCAAATTTGGTGTTGAGTTTGATAGGTACTTTGTGATGCTATCTCTTAGGTTTGAAAATGGCTCTTTTTGGCGATTGCTCCTATTATTCCTATTGTCTATATTTTGTTTCCGTTGAGTTGTGTTTCTTCTTGAGATTGGGTGGCGCCGATGAGTGCTTTCTTATATTAAATAATAGCATTCTTTTGTCGATTTCCAATGTTACTGCAGATTAGACTTTTCTTTTGTCGAGATTGTATCGATTTGGCTTCTTGCCCTTACTGGCGCAATGCATTGTTGCCGTCATTGCTATCGCTCTCGAGATTCTTCTCAGCGATAGAGTCATTGCTACTAATTTTTAAGCTTCGATTGCTATTTTTGGAGCTCTTGGAGTGAGATTGTATTTTGTTGTGCATTTTCATCATTTTTATTGCCTTATTATATATCTTTTCGGTTTGAGGCAGGCCTCTTGGCATTATCTCCGACCCACGCGATTTATCCTGGAACCCAAGATAGCCGATGGGACGGGATATTCTCTTCGCTTTGGAGAGTAATAAATCTTGGGCTTATTCATCTTTGGTCAGGTAATTGACACTCTCTTGCAACAAGATGCTTGGAGCAGGTCTGAAGCGAGGACTAATCGAGGAGCATTGGCCCCTCTCTTGATCCTCCTACTATTAGTTATTGATCCTATCAAGGATGTTGTCGCTCATTTTATCTTTCGGAATGTCGGATGCCTGCAAACTGTGCGTCTTTATCGTATCATTCGCTCTTTGCCGATGGCTGTTATTTGATAATAAGGAGGTATCTTAGCTCAAGTTCATTGGCTAATTGGGCATGTTGTTGTTTTGCTAAAGAAATATATTGAGCTCGTGCGGATCGCGCTAAAGGTGTTCAGGTTGCTCGCGCTAAAGGTGTTCACGACTGTCTATTGATTATGAATCATTGTAGAATGACTCGACTTTGTATCGGGGGCTATGAATGTTGTGGTTGCTATGAAAGTACTTTGGGCTTTATGGCAGTTCTAGTTTGAGAGCTCTGAAGCCTACTGCTGTTGTAAGTGGGGTTTCTGAAATGTTAAGCAAACAATTTTAGGGAGGGTTATGGGCCTCGGGACTGATTACAGACTTATTTAGACTTTAGCTTAGCATATCTTTCTCACTACCCGTATTGATATGATAGTCTTGATAGTCTTGGAGATGGTCGGCATGGCCACCTTTCTTGATATTCTTCTCGACTTGATCGACTGATTCCAATGTCTACAGGACCTCGAGCCAGCAATCCATTTACTAAAACCCTTCCTCGCAGAACAGTCTATCCATGCTCTTAACATAACTGATCAGCGACTTGCTCAAAGCTTCCTGTTGGTTAAATAGCAATAGAGTTTCCCGCACAGTTGTCAAGGATACTTACATTTTTAAAGCCCCACGAACAACTTTTAGGAAATTCGACCTTATTGCTGATAGATTTGCAGAATTAAGTGAAAGCTTCTGTGTCATGCTGATATTATGGTTCGATATATCGTCGTGCATAAGCTCGAAAACTTAGCTGGCCACGACACACTTATTCGCCGGAATCAGAAAGTAGTTTCCAATGCGATTGAACTCTTATTCAAATATTCTGAATTAGCTTGGAAGTGCAGTTTACACTTTCAGCATTTGCTATAAATATGTTATTTATGTGAACTATCTATCGTATATTTATTATATTTATGATGTTTTTATGGGGGCCAGCTTCAGTAGTAAATATGGTGCTGTATAATCTTTAAATATATGATTGGCATTTGTAATTATTTTAAGTTTGCTATTTTATTGATGTTTTATCAACTTTTCGCTGATGGTAATGTTTCAGGCTGCTTTATTTGAAAGTGCGTAAGCAATGTATGTTCTGATTCATGCTGATTTGAATTAATAGGAGTTTGGACTGCTAAAGAACTTCTTAGAATACTCTGAATACTCGCATAATATTGATTCTGGCGGATATTAATTTATACCCCCAATTGATAATTATATTGATAACTATATATAGAGCCTCAGCACAGGCATGGACTGTACTTCCTGAATAAATTAGGCAAACTTTATAACTTGTTCATTTCAGCATTTTCAGTCTTCTTTTTAGTACTCCTTGAATTATGGTTCAGCTCTATCTCTTCCTCTTAGTGGCATTCGATTCACACACTTTATACATCGAAGTGCATAACCGCCTGGTCTCAGCATTTGCACTTTTCATGTCTGCATTGATCTATGCTGGCATCTTCGCCTATTTATACTACGATCGATACATTAATATCGACAGGAAGGCTGACCTCAAAAGGTATACAATATTCAATGTAGGTGGATAACTGAAAGAGAAAGAAAGCTATTGAATAATAACACAGAACTTTTATAAGTTAACAGGCCTTCTCTAAGTATGGGTATGGGTCCGGAAGAGATTAAGCATTACTGAGACAGTATTTATGGTGATTAAATTTAAAGATTCTTTTAATTTGAATCTATGTGAGCAGTCTGCTTTCAAGCTTACTTATATTATATATTTTCAAGCTTGAGCGCAACTCTTCCCATTATTTTAATTATATTATCCATGTATTAATTTAATTTATTCATTTGTATAGTGTATAGTGTATAGTAAAAGTAGAAATGATAGAACAAAACGTCCTAACATTCATCGGCTTTAAATCCCGAGTCGAGAAGATCATCAAAGTGTAAAAATATCGAAAAAACCCCCTTTAAATAAGCAATTTGAGGGAATTTACAATAAACGAGCAGTTGTTTTATGGCCATCTATACCAAGAATATGGAAGAGCTCAACTGCTTGACCTCATGCATCAGTTCCTTGAATAAAAGCTAATATAGGCAATCAAATCCGATGAGAAGCAGAAAATCTTTACCAAATAAATAACCCAGTCAGATCTGATATGCGAAGTACGGTGTTCAATCTTGACATTACAAAAAATGATTATCCAAAATATCTCTGAGTCTCTCAATCTCTTCGAAAACACCTTTAACTTCCCAAAATAACAATGGAAGAAGTTCTTGTCTTCCTAATGCTACCAAGGTTTCAAACGATTCTTTCATGATAATCTAAACTAATGCTCAAATTCGCAAGCTAACTTCCTGAACAACAGCACTCTCTCTAATTAAAAATCTAAGCTGAGAGTCAAATTGTTGATCGACGAATGCCAGCAGTTCTGTCCATTAAACAAATTTATGGCAATCTACTGCAAAGTAATTAAAAATTAACATAGAATATTTATGGTGTTTTTTTAAAATTGAGTCAATTGATCGCTTCGATGGCTGATAAGAATAACGAGCACGTAAGGATTGGCAGTTTTATACTTTATACGATGATGATCACCAAGATACACAGCCTTTAAAATCAGAAGGGTATTTTTAAAGCGTTTTATGTTTTTCTTGGATAGAAATAGTCGTAAAAGAGTCTGCAAATAAATCAATAGCAAGAGAAAGATGAACTGGCCACTTTCAAGTTTGAAGATTTATGTGATTTTTTCAGATTTGGCAAGCTTGAATATGTTGGTTCGTTCTATCGAACTCTTCTCAGGATGCAACAATAATAAATTGAAAAGCTATCTGCATGAGATTACTTTGATGTGATGTTATATAAATTTAATGTTCATATTTATCTGTTGCTCATAGTCGATGTTGCCTATATTCGTTTTTGTATAAATGATGCTGTTTATAATCGATTTTTGTTTATATTCGCTGTTAGATAATTTAAGGCCTCTCCCAATATATTTCTTGCCTGCAAAATGAACTGTCGTCAGTTAAAATAATTCATAATAATTCATAACTATTGTACTGTTGTTCATCAAAATTAAAGCACAAACAGTTTATTTAATAATCATCATGAAATCGAAAGGCAAAAGCTATTAAATGTTTAATGACACTCATTCAATACAGAATATATTTTATCATCGATTCACAATTTTAGTCATTTTCTGTATTCTTTTCACTTTGTTTATTATTTTGTGTGCATTTATTTTGTTTATTGATCGAAACTCTTTAGACTATTCTTCGCTGCTGTCTGATTTCTCAATATTTTCAATCACATAAATTCTTTATCTTTGTTTTCTTTAACTTTTTTCTTATTTTCTTCGCATTAGGGCGCGTTTTTACTCATTCATTTTATTTAAAGTAATTCTATTTCTTTTAATTTAAGCAATTCTGATCTTTCTTTGTTTGAGTATCTTCAACATGGCTTTTTTATCTTACAATTTCTGGCATTACTCTTCATACAAATGATTCATCTCAGAAATTCTGCCCATTCTTTCGAGGAAATTATAATTGGAGAGCAATCTTTTTTCATTGGATAAAGTGTCCTCTATATTGAAACCTGTGGATTAAATCTGCATTTATTTTGATTAAATTGAGGGGAAAAATATTTAAGGCTGTTTCTTTATCGGAGCTTTTATGGATACTATGGAATCTGCAATTTGTATCTGCTGTTTTTCCCCTATTTATCCTTCCTAATACTGTTACTATTCGCACACAAATTTAGTTTCATATATTAATTCATCATCATTGCTTAATTGTTTTTTTTATTTCGCATTGCTAAGAACTTTGAAATTCTTTCCTTTCTTTATCTTTTCGAAGAGAATTCTGGCCATTTATTATTGCACTTATTTCTAAATTTTATCCACAGAATTTAGTTCATTTTTTTAATTTAACATTTTTTGCATAAGCAATTGTTATGAGGCTGTATTGTGATGCTCGCTGTCTGGCTTTTTATTTTTCATTAAAGAGACTGCGGAGTAAACGCCCATGGCGACAATTGCAAGGATCTTCAGATTCGTAACATCTGTAAAGAATTCTGTCATTGCTGTCAAAGGAATTTTAATGTTAATGTTTATATTTATATTGGCCTCGAAATCACTTATATGTATATGATTAAAAAAAATAAAGGACTTTATCCTTATAATCTTTGATTCAGCTTTGACCCATTAATGCATTTTAAGTTTTAAAATAATTTGTTTATTCCTTCAGTTGGCCTTGCAGATACGCAATTATAGTTTCGAATTGCACTTAAGACCATATTTGCTGCCTTGAAACTCATTTACACGATGGCGCCTTTATATTTCCAATTGATTTGCAACAATATCCAACAATATCCAACAATATACAACAATATGCATCTATTATAATTGAAATGAACGGCAATTATTTGTTTATATTATGAAAATTATACAGCTACTCGCCGACTGTCAATTTCATGATACACAGTTAATACCGATACATTTATAAATCGAATGCCGATTGATAATATTTTATATATAAGCAACAATCTTTTTCAAATGTTTCAAAACTACAAATGCAGAGCATTTTTGAGTGTGATTGGAGCATTCCTTATTGCGATGGGGATAGGGTTAATGTACCTATGGGGAATCATCGCGTTGTATGCAACTTCTTACTTCCGGATCGTGACCAACAATTTAAATCTGACTGAATAAACCACGAACATTGTCTTTCCGTTGAGTCTGTTGGGTCAAGCTATTTCTATTCCCCTTGCAGGTAGGCTTTACAAAAGAACAAATGCCAGGTTTGTCTGTATGATATGTGGAGCATGCCTTTCGATATTCTTGTACTTCGCATCGTATGCTCATAGCTTTAGTTCTTTTGTGTGGATGTTTGGATTGGCACCGGGAGTGGTAATTGGCTTTTTATATGTTTACCCCACTGCTCATTGCTATCAATACTTTCCTCACAACAGGACATTCGTTTCAGGTCTCATAATCTCGGCAAGTGGCATTGGAACACTGATCTTTTCAATGATAGCCTTTAATACGATAAACCATGAGAACATCAGCATAAACTAAACATTTGGATACTACGAAGCCGAAATCGCATTAAAATTCCCAGCATTCCTCCGCAACATGAGCCTCTTCCTTTTTGTGACTATCATGGCTGGCTCAATCTTGTTATTGGAACTACCAACAGGAATTCAATTCACCCATATGAAAAAATAATTGTAGTCGAACAAAAAATAACTTCTGAACACATAGTTTGCTCTACAAGAGGAAGAAGTTGAATAAGATCAAAAGAACCCATTTGGAAACATGAATTACGAAATGGCTTTCGTTAGCAAGGGTTACGACAATAATAAAATGTATAATGTGCCGGAGTAGCGAGAGTTTTGGAAGTCAATCAATCAAAGATAGAGTGACACTTATGTGCCACCAGATTAGTATAAATAGAATGATCGGTTTTCGGGGAAGACTCCTGAAAAAGGGCAAGTCGATAATGTGAACGAGTGCCCACGAGCGAGGGACGGGCCCAAAGAGCCTATCTTCTGGGTGCTTTTCGCATGCATTCTTCTAAGTATTGATTCGCATTATAATTTAGGCAGCAATTTCGGGTTACTGATATCTTGCAATTACAAGACCTACGTCAAAGTGAAGATGGACGACAAATTTTTAACATTATTAGGGGCAATCGGGGCACTAGCTTGCGGTTTCAGTCGATTTGTGTGGTCTGAAATGATGTAGCGGATTTAGTTTAGGTATCTATTATGGATTCTTTTGGTGATAAACTCTTTTCTGGCTTTCACGGTCTACTATGTGGCTCAAATCCCATTTCTCTACTCTTTTTACGTGCTCGCGGCATGGATTCTTTATGGAGGCCTCCTTGGAATGTTCCCGGCCATTACATCAAATATATTTGGGCCGAAGTATTCACCTCAAATCTATGGATTCTTGTTTTACGCATTCCCTTTGAGTAATTTCGTTCAGTTCCTTTTCTTACAGCTTATCGAGTTCAAGTTTGGATACTGGTTTGTCTTCATGGCAAGCGGAGGCATGGGCATTTGTGGTGTGCTCCTATCGAAAAGAATAACAATCGGCGATTACAATTGGTCTCATCGCATCCGCGAAAACAATTAACGAAAAAGATTATTGGCTCATTGATTTATATTGCAATTTGTGTTCAAATCCTTTGCAATACTTGCAAACTTACAATTATATTCAAATTTAATGAGTTCATTCTTGGAATATTGACCTATTAAAGTGAAATTAAAAGGTTTGACATACTTTCATTTGTGCATTTTCAAGGAACTTAATGTACGAATAAGCTATTAAAATTGAGAAATAGCCCAAAATTTATAAATTCATAATCGAATTCAAAAGATGTACAGACCCCTATTCACAAACAAAATTGATTAACTGAGTCAATTATAAGATATAAACAGTTCCTTCTGTATATTAAGTAAATAGAATAGACTAAAATAAAATAATTCGCATTTATAACCAAATAGAATAAATCATATGCCTTGAACCCTGATTTATAAACCCATGAAGCAAAACAACAAATAATTAATACCAGCTTATCCAAATTTTCAACAAACAATTTTCAAAATTCCAGCACTTAATTTAGCATAATTTAATTATTCTTATCACATCAAAATTAATAAAAAATATAAATCCTATATCATGTCGAAAATGAAGAAAAAATAAGTCAGACACCAAACAGCATAAACAATAAGCGCTTTAGAAGCATATAAGATCTGTTTTTAGGAAAATGTAAAAAAAGGAAGCGATTAAGCATGTCAGTATTTGTTAAAAATTCCGAATAGTTAGTATAAGTCTTAAGTTTTGAAGAGTCTGATTGCAAATTATCGCAAGCTTGACTTCTCAAATAATCGGTAATTGAATTCGGTTCCTATACTTCCTCACCCGAAATAAAAAGCCACCCATGTATAGACAGAGACAATATAATCGACTAAGTCATTTCCCTATCGAAGCCACGCATCTACAACTTCCTTTCAATCAAAGTCTTCTCTCGATGACAACAAATCTCCCGAATTTTCAATCACATTCGAACAACTCTAAAAAGCCTTGAAGCTAGTTCTCCATGACCTATTAAACAAATGCAATCAATAACAAAGCGGAACTCCGCAAACTAACTAACAAAATTTCAGCTAGATCTTCTCCACAGATAAAGAAGTCGAACTATTTCAATCCCACACTAATGAACAATCGCAAATAATAGCGAAGAACAACCATAAAATTCGGGAGCAAATGCAAAGTAATATCGAATCGGATCAGTATTTTTATGAGATAAATATGAAGGAAACTATGATCACTGTTGAGAAGAAAGTTGAGGCCTTCATTGAGTTTATTCATGCCAAAATAGTTGCTCTTGGCGATCGGATTCAAATGTTAAGCTGCATGATAAATCAGCCTATAAAACAACGCTTAATAAAATAGTAATCGTAACAATAATCGTAAAGCTATTAGTAATTTGCTATTTAAGGGCTGTAAAAGTTGAAAAGAGCAAAAACTTAACAACCAAATTTAACAACATTAACAAATCTTCCAAAAACAAACAAAGTCTTGGCTAACACAGAAAACAAATATAGCGATATATTGATCTATTTCAGTCAATCAAAGATTATCGAAATAAACAATCTCTTAAAATACCCATAAACTAGCTATCATTACATAACTTCCATCTTCGAAGAAATAGAAAGGTTCACCAACAAGAAAATATGCAAATTGAACCAATTGTTTCGATATGAGAGTGCAAATAACTTCAATAACCCACATAAGTATGTTGATTAGCAAAAAATGTTGTTGCTTTTGGCGAAAATTAAACATAATAAAAGAATAATTGGAGGATTCAGCGATTATGGAATCTCAAAAGAGCGAAACTCAGCAAAGGGATTTATATTCTCATTTTGTATGTCAGAAGATTAGGAGTTTCAGGAAATTGACAGCGATAAAATATCGAAATACGATGTATATCATGTAAGTGAGAAGTATAAGGATAGAAACATGACTCCTTATGACAAATATCATATTGTTTTTGGGAACAGCGATATCCGGATTAAAATAAGTGACAATGCTGTTTACAGCAATTTCGGGTTGGAAACCAGCTACTTTAAAGTGAATCAAAGACTTAAAATTTAGAATCTGTTGCATTCTGGAAACCTACGAGAAGTTGAGCTTGAATAGTATGAACTTTACCAGGTGGTGAGCTAATGACTTAATCCATGAGAAGAATGCCACGGTAAAGGCTGAATTGATCAGAAATCATTATAAAATGCATATAAATGGATGTAAATATATACAAAGGCTTAAAAATATGGTTTCTTTATATGTTATTTGATTATTAATCAAAGTGATGCATCCCTTCGAAGACTATAGCGACCTCTATGATCCAGAAATGCCCTATTTGAAATCGAAAAATTAGACGAAATAAAAAATGCCAATTCGTGAAGATATTTCTTCCCCTGCGGATATCGACTCTCTTCTCAAGAATAAATTTTATCCATCTGAATACCCCGTCGATCTCACAACCTAAAATATCTTTTGTCCCCATTGCGGAAAGTAAGTCCAGCAATCGGAGCCGCATCTTACTTATGAATCACTGCAGTATCGTCGGAAATTTTTGGCACATACTTCCTGCCTCAATGAAGAAGCTCTGATTTTCTTAAGCGACGAATACGATATTGTATAGTAGATGAAAATAGCACCGTGGACATACGAAGGAGTCAAACCCAAGAGCATTGCCATTGGGGATCGAGAGTTCTGCATTGAGCTCTTCATTGCCCATCCCTTGAGTGACTTTAAATTTATTAAACTAATCAATAAAGGGCTGCTAAACGATGGAGCAATACGATGGGATTTAAGGCAAGACTCTTAGGTAAACTGCTACTTGCCCAATATGATATGCTTCCCTTTCGCAGATTTTAAGATAATTCTCTCTCTTTCTGAAATCGGGTTAGGAGAAAATAAGAAGGTTATTACACAGTATGTTAATTTATCGCGAAACAAGAATATAAAAATGCCCTCTTTGAAGGCAAGTAGCACGGAATTCAGTGTATAAATCCTGGTGCATTCGACTTCATAAGATAAATAAAAAGCAATCGAAAATATGAACTATAAATATCGTTATAAGAAAGGTCTCAATCTCCCCATAATAGAACTTATCGCAATATAGATTTTGGTTCCCGAATAAACGGATATCGAGTAGTTCGAAGAAAAGAACTCAGATATGTTTAAACATTTACTGAATGATCGAGATGATGGTAGAGATTCCTCTTATAGATCATCATACTATAGTTAAATGCACTCTTCGGTGATGTCTGGAGTCAACAACTACGCAAGCCACGAGTAAATGCAAAGAAGTATGGCGAACTCCCCTGATAAGGGATTATAAAAGGGATTCATTAGCGAAAAATAAAAGATAGATCTCCTAAATTTGCTGGCAACAAATAAGCTCAACTCCTATGTTCGCAACAATTTGCAGTCGAGAATATTCCAAAACTTTTTGGATTAGGCTTCCAATTAGCAGGTTTAACTAATTATCAGTAGCTTATATGACGAGTTAAGTGAGCTAATTACTGATGAATATGCCAATTATATGACTCAAAAACTCTTTCAAGTCTGCTTACCCAGACAGAGAGTCCAAATTTTGTCGAAGCTGTTCGATCAGGTTCCAAATCTCGTAAGAAATAAGCAAGGTACTCATACTATTCAGTATTTTATTTCCCTACTGACACAAGATTAAGAGTATAAGCTCGTTTGTAAGTCAATTGAAGTTTAATTTGAGAATTTATGCTTCCATTCGATAGCCGCACATTTTGTCCGTAAGATAATTCATACATTTCCTCTATAGCATACCATAAACTTCTTCCATATTGTGAATGCAAATTTCTTGAAATTCGCTATCGACAAAAATGCAATGTGCATCATAAAGTAAATGCTGTTCAAACTAAAATAAAAATAAACAGATCCCCTAACTTTTTAAATAAAAAAGCACTTTATCAACTCGATTACCTTCAACACAGACAAAATCATTCAAGACAACTTTGGCAATTATGTGGTTCAGTTTTGTTACGAGTTGTTCGGGGAGACAAAATCAGCAGGAATTACAGAAATGATCATTGAGAAGTTTGTGCAGTTTTCGATCCAAAAATATTCAAGTAGTGTGATTTCGAAGTGCATTAACTCCTATTGGAGTGATAAAAGCTGTTTAATTAGACTAAAGGATTCTCTAAAGCCTGAAGGTGTTATTGAGATTTTTAGGAATCGATATGGGAATAAGATTCTGCTCGACATTATGGATAAGAATTAAAATACTCCCATTCGTGATAAGATATATAACATACTTGCGTCGAGTGGGGAGGGAACCAAGTTTTATCATGATCGTTGGGGATTTCAAATTGGTATTAGAAGTGGTCCTGTTGGGCTGGAGGTCAGGAGTTTCGGGGAGGCGGAGGTATTGGCGAAGAACCAAAAGGAACCCAGCAGGAAATCAAAGAAAAAGTGAAAGTGAACAAAACACGCATGATCCACATGGTACACATGGACATATGATTTACATATGATTTAAATATGATACCCATGAATGTATGTATGAATGCATCGGCAAAAATAGTTGTTTGATGATAAGAGTGACAATACGGATTTAGAACACATCCTCATCGAAATTATTGTTCTAAATCCGTATTGTTACTTATAATAGCACTTAATTTAACGGCGCTTAAAAATAAGGATAAAACAATTGAGTCGTCCGAAGCTCACTCAAATAAATAAATAAATTATTCTCTGAAATAATGAATCCCTTCAATCATTCTTCTTGGCAATAAAATCTAGAATACTCCCTGTCAGGTTCTTCAACAAATGCATTTGAGACCTCCTATCAGACTTACGAAGCTCCTCAATAAGCGATTCCTTCGTGAAATGATTAAATATCTTACCAAGTTCCAATGGCGTTCTTTTATGCTACAATATAAATTTAATTACTTTGTTCGTCTGGTATAGTAGGCTTACATTTTATGCGATACTCTTCTTGAGAATCATTTCAAATATATCTTCAGTGTTGTTCAATACGCACATATGCAATAAGTTATTCTGCTTTTAGTCTTTTGTGGAGAGAAGTTTGGGGTCCATTGATAGTTCTATTTACACTTTGAAGTAATTGTTCGAAGCTATGGCTTTGATTAGGCTCTTTTACTTTGCTGATCTTAGGTCTGATTCGTCTTATTTTTTTAAACTTTTCTATTAATTTGTGGGAGGCTGTTGATTCAAAAATGAAAACAAAGGCGCTAACTTTTAATCGCGAAAGGAAGAGTTTAGCTTTGGGTTGAATTTTTATTACTGATTGATTGAAAAAGTCATAGATTTAACCTATTCGTAAGATTAGCTAAATTTAGGTTTGGTTGTGCTTCTTTATTTAACCATACGCTTTATCCATAAAAGCTTCTTCTTTTTTGGATTCACTAAAAATTAAACATCCTTTTTAATTTCGTACTTGATCTGGTTTTCAAGATGTTCAATAAATTTGCATTAATTCCTTTATCGTTCTTGCTCTTGTAGAGTCGTTTATTATTTGATAATTGGAAGAATCTCGGAGGTTTCATGCATTTTTCTATGTTTATTGAATTTGGATCTTTGGAAAGAAAGTTATTTGCTTTTACTTTTTGTTGTTATCTTGGAATAAGTGCTACACTGAGTCGAATTATAGTCTCGTCCTTGCAGCATATTCTGAAGATTCTATTTATCTTTGGAATATTGCTATTTTTATTTAATTCTTCTCTCAATCACATTTTGTTTGGTTTTTTCGATTCTTTGCATTTCCTATTGGCTGCTTTTCATGGAAGATAAGCCTGTTTGCGGCATAGCCGATATGGTTTTGGGAGAGTAGTATTTATTTTGAAGAGAAGTAATTTGAAATTTCTTAGAAGATTTCAGCATATTGAAGCATTCTGAAATGTTGCAGGAGTTGTTTAATATTTTTTTGTCTGCCCCGTTTTTAGAATTCGAAGGAAAATAGTAGCGAGGAATATTTTTTGTGTAGGTCTTTTGAAGTTCATCGACGAAGACGGAGTTATTAGTGAACTGATCCACAAATGAAAATGAGCCAAACATATTTGATTGAGATGCTGATGTTTTATGATTCGGTTCAGCGAAAACATTCAGCGTATCATCGAAAAGTTTTTTCATTTTCTTATACTTTATAGATAACAAAAAAGAATAAGCATGGAATTAATTGAAGTTAAGTATGATCAATTATATCAACATTTAGTATTTTATGAATATTCACAGGGTTAGCATTTAGCTGAATGACGAAGAATAAAATTATTCGAAATCGATAATGTATAGTTTGGGTATGTAATTTTTACGGCTTTGTGAGAGTTCTTTAGTTGTTGTTTTGTTGTTTTTTTGTTATTATTAATGTGGTTGTTGATGTTGTTGTTATGTTGATGTTGTAGAAGACTCATTACAATTAATTTTGAAGGTATTGTCCATTATTTTTGGAGTGCAGATCAGATCATTGCATTGAAATATAATCGACATCAAAAATTTATAACAGATTTCCGTAGTTTCTCTCATCCTAAAGTATTTACTCGATGAATTTCGTCAAATTATAAACATGCCAAATTTCATAAGAAATGTCGAACAATAATAAGGCAATACACAATAATAAGGCAATACATTTTCTCACAATTGGTAATTTTTGCATCTCCTGAGACAATAATCACACACCTCGTTATAATCATAAAAGTATTTCAATATTCATGTAACAATTAATAGAAATAGAGAAATATATATATCCAGTTTTAACTAAAAACCCAATTCTCATTGAGTCAGTTCCATCTAATCGCTGGTGAGCATTTCTTTCAAGCATGCAAAATAGGGCTGACAGTTCTGTATGTCCAAATAGCTGGAGGGAGATCCATCTTATTAGTAGTCTACTGCTCCTAGGTATTCGATTGTATAGTAATGCGATACCACAGCTATTCTTTCATACTTAACTTTGTACTGCTCAATCTTCTGCTTCACATTTATTATCCGATTTCTGAAGCTTGCTGCATTTTAGGAGATTAGACCTTCTTGAATTAGCTTTACTAATTCGATTCTTTGCATTTCTACGGAGTCTAACTTCTTCTATGCGAAGCGTTAATAGCAGATCTTCTGTTGCTCATCGCTAAGGTAGTCTAAATACCACAGCTCATGATACTGCTTGACGCTTTTGAAATTGAAATTCGGGAATAGAAACTTTTTGGCTTCGGTCGAACGATTGACGTCACAGCAAGATCTTAAAGGGCCAACTAAGAATGGCTCAACAAATATAGGAACTCTCATATTTTTAAAAATCTCAGAGCATGTTTGAAGTGCTCGCAGCTGGGGAGAAACAATCACACAGTTCGGCTTCCAGTCTTCCAGAATTTGCTCTGCCTTTTGACACTGTAATTTCCCTTGGGGGGTTAATGGACAATCCATATAGTTGTAATTAAACAGCACTTTCTGATCGAATCCCTGATGGTTGCAGAGTTCTTTCCAGACATAAGGGATGTTATTCTCTTGCCGATACTCCTCACAGGCCACATTAAATGTTGACTACCCATGCCGAATCATCACTAAATCCGAGTGCTCCTTCGGTTAGTTCGACAAAACCTATTTCCTTGCATTGGAGATATTTACATTACTAAATAGATAGTGACAAATATTTCTTATCCTCATTCTTCTGTATATAATTACTAATGCGTCATAGTTTATCAAATAAATACTTTTGTTTGCCCCTTTAATATCGATGCCAATATTTCTTTGAAATTTACCCTATTGCTTTCCGGGATTCATAAGATAAATATCTGATCGGTACAGTATTTTCGAGAGAAAGTCTCTGAAGGGATTTTAAGTGTGGAATTAATTGTTTGAATTTTCCTGAAATTAAAGAATGCCATTATATATTAATTTATCGGATTAATTAATTAATAAATTAATGATGAAATTTATAGTTGAACTATATGATCATATTTTGCTGATTTTAAGCTTTGCGCCAATATCGAGATGCTTGACCATTTATTTGAATTCAGTGTAGGAAATCTTACCATCATAGTCCTATAATTATGAAAAAGCTTACAGAATCTGCTTTAATGATTGTTCTATCGACGAGTTGTTGCAGTTGAAGATCGCTGAGGTTGTTTCCTACCATCATTTTCAGGACTGTAAACAGTTCCCCATTTGAAATGAATCCATCTTTGTCAATGTCATAAATATCGAATGCGAATTTGAGTTTCTTTTCGTCGTCTGTCCCGTAAAGAGCAGCAATTCCTAACTATGACACTTTGTACCTTCTAGAAACTATTTAAATGAGATCTTGCCGTCAGCATTGACATCGAAGACTGAGATGACTCTCTTGACTAATGGATTTTGATTAAGTTATGCGACATTGAAAATTTAATCGGGATCTAAATCACCACTTTTGTCTTTATCGATTTCTTGGAAACGGGCGTATAGCTTCTGTATTTATTTTTCGCTGAACTGGCTCGGAAACTCTGTATTACCCATCCTTACAATATTTGTATTATAGTGCAACAACTTCTAAATTAACCTATTATTGTATAAAATAAATTCAGATTTTATACAGGTTCGAGTAACTCTGCTGAATAAACGAAAGAGGGGAGCTATTAATAGCATCTATAACACCTATTAAAACGGCCTCTGAATTTAAATTATGAATATTTTCTATCTCTATGCCTATGCCTTATGTCTATTGTGCTCGCTATTGAAAATATGATGTCTATGTTAAATGAATGGCTTAGTAGCTTGATAAATTAGTTATTTAAACAGTTAGCAAATTGATAATATTTTATAATTCAAAAGCGGACATGGACAATCCGATTAACCTTTCCAAACTTAAAGATATGATTAAGAATGGAATCAATCGTATTCCCAAGGATCCCAATGCTAATGAGGCCGTTATTGTGATTGGAGACACAGGAGTTGGCAAAAGTACGATACTGGCTTTTTTGACAGGCGCCGAATTATTCATTCGGTATGATGGACTCAAACCAGTGCTCGATTGCCCAAACAACCCCAACATAAAAATAGGGCACGAAAAGTATTCATAGACTTCGATTCCGAACAAAATTCTGATCGAAGATGTGGCGTTTTATGATTGCCCGGGCTTCCGAGATAATAAAGGTGAGTAGTATGAAATATCGAACTCTTTCTTCGTCCAAAGGTTACTGGACATCTACCCGAAAGTGAAGATAGTTCTGATGATCGATTAATCCCATGTGAGCGAAGCTCGTGCTGACAAACTGCCCAGGCTCACTAAGAATCTGCTAAAGTCATTTAAGACCTTTGAAGATATCAAAGAAGGCGTTATTATGATTATTAATAAGGCCGAAAGAGACCTCAACCCAGCAGACTACCATCGCGAAATCAACAAAATGTGTTCACTAAAAAATGAAAGGGGATTTCTATTTGGAACTGAAGAGCAAAACTTTTTGAAATTCTTAATTAGTAACGACAGAGTGTTGCTTTTCAAGCAGCCCCGAAAAGAAGATAGGAATCAAAAATTTGTGCCAACCGAACAGGAAAAAGGCATTATGAAGGCAATCAAGCGATCAGACTATGTGAAGAGCAGACATATTCTCAATATCCTCTCAGAAAGCGCGAAATTGGCGATTAGGGATTTCATCGATGAAATAACAGCCAAATCCAACATTAAGATCGAATCGATTTGCGCCTAAATTGTGAGTACTTATCTGATGCGGGTTTCGAGAGTGGGCAGAGATATCCGGGGCCTTATCGATATTAAGTAGTAAGTGATAAACCTCGCAGAATAAATAAAATCAGCTCAAAAGTAACAAATTGTTGCTATCCTGCAGCGTGAACTACCATAGAACAAAGTCCAGGATTTTTCATAAGACTTTGCAGCCGTGATGTTCTTCAAAGGCATTTACGACAAAACGTCAACCTACTTTTCTAACTTGGTGAACAAAATTTATAGTGAGCTTTCCCATTTGTTAATCAAAATGGACACTCGAATCATGAAAGTCCAGAAAGAAGAACAAGAGGAAATCGAAAGGCAGAGGCAGATTGTCAAGCGCAAGGAACTTCAGGAACAACGTGAAAGATAAAAGCGATAAATGTTGCAGCAAATGCGGCAAATGTAGTAGCTAAGAAGCGAAGTGCATCAAATGGGCCAATCCAGCAACCTCATGATTGAATCTCTTGGCGACACCATGTCTTACTTAAACTCATTAGAGCAAGAGTTCAAGAAGCTCAAAGAAGACGCCACCCGACTCCAAGGCATGAATTAATAGATGCAGACAAGCTTGGTCCGAATCGAAACCACCTACGTGAAAAGATCTGTATTTTGATGGCTTGTATCGATTATCCTGATAAAATTCAAATACATCTCAATAACTGCTACTGCTGGCGCAACGGTCGTACATATATAGTATCATACATGCATACATATACATATACATCCATATATATATATATATACATATATGTATATGTATACATGGTCACATATATTCATTACTCCCACAATCAATTCAAATTCTAATTGGCAGGATGCTTTTCTATAAAATCGAGTAGCTACGATATTTTATCCTTCAATTCTTCGTTCCTACTTTCCTAAAAAAGCTATGCTAACTTCTTAGTCGAATGAGCTTCCACAAAAGCATAGTAATAAACATTATTTCCTTGCTATTTTTCATCGTGCAGTAGCCAAACAATTCCCTCAATGATTTTCAAATTCAGTTCCGCATCCACAAACTCTCCAAGAGAGTTGATAAGCAAAGCCCCGATATTCTAACTTTCTACCAGCTCTAGGCATAAGTTCTTGCTATCTCCTCCATCGTAGACCGTCGTTATGAGCAAGTTTACCAAACATGCAGTGGCGGATTTATTCTGTTAGAAACCAATAATATTTTTGGCGTATTTGAATACTGCGGCCATCACAAAAATTCCGTCTTTGAGGATGATTTCGCATAGTTTTTCCTCAAGGAATATATTCTCCAGCATCATGAGTGCGCATAAATGGGTAGGACTTGAGTTCGAGTTGAATATAGCAATGCAGATGTCCATTATATGCTCCTCAACAAGCTTACAGTAGAAATCAGAGAATTATTCCTCTATCTCATGGGGGATGTTTACCCCAAAGACTCTGATCAACATTTATAGGAATTTAGTGGTGATGGATGAGTTGTGAGGGGATGTTGCTGAGGATTAAAGGAAGTCTAAGAAGGAATGCACTGCTCTGAATATATGTTCGCTCAGTTTCAACAACCCTGTGTTTTTGTCTGAGATTGTCAGAATCGATAAGGTTATCACATTTGTGATTGCACCGATCATTTTGGTCTTGATGTTGTCATGATTGCGCTATTTGATCGAGGAGTGCTCTTTAAGACTGAGGCTCAATACTCTCACTAGCCATGCCATGATGCCCTATAGAAATATCTCCATCTCCTCAATTTTACCCTCCGAACCTGAAGAACAATACTCCTTATAATTTTCAATATTGTCAAGGCTATCAATTAAGTAGCAGTAGTTGATCAACAACCCTGGGTATTCCCTATCTCTGACAGTATCATCGATCAGCCTATCCATCCACTAATGGCAGCTCGATACTACCCTTCGAATGAGTTCTTAGCCATCTGCAGTCAACAGTCTCGATTGCGAGATCATATTGCTGGCACTCAATGTTATTAATTCGAGCAGCTAATAGTTCTGATATGTGTGCTACTATTGCTGTTGCTGTCGCATTAATGAGACGAGAGCTGTGGTGTAAGTGTGGGAAATCCCTAAGTTTGTGTAATTCGTATAGTTGGTCAGTATCCACAATATCTTACGATTGTAGGATTGTTTGTTGCCATTTTATGTGTTTTATTTAATAATGAGCAAATCCACAAGTTTAGAGAATACTTATTCGCTGAACAGTTCGAATAAGTGGTCAGACTATCTGGATGATGCGTAAAGAAACATATTATGAATGCTCGATTCGAATCGAGATTCGAGTTATTCGCTATGGAGAATGTTTTAGATTGCATCTCGTAGGTTTATATTTTTCAGGAGTTAGAAATTGTTTGGATCTCTAAATGTGAGGTATTTCATGCGGAGGTTCTTTCGATATGCCTCGACTTGGCTTTTGCGGATATTCTGTCGAAATGTTTAGGTTTTTTTGTTGTATGTTTGTGAGTTTGAGGAGGAGGAGTAGGGAGGAAGATGCTGATGCTGATTTAGCGCACTATTGTTAAACATAATTAATATGATAATAATAACAGGGATAAATAATGTGTGATGAATGATAGAAATCAGTTGTGTGTAATATGAGAATCGTATGAAAATATAGTTCATATACCAACTTTGAGGTCGACACCAAATATTTACAGGGGAGGCAGCATCTTTCTACTGCTCAGAAACATTACTTCCATCTCCTTTATTTAGAAAAGTCTCTGAAATCCCTTAATAAGTTTGAACTCCACTATAACTCTAGTTTCCACATCTCGCACTATTTGGTAGCATAGAAACTACTTTTCCCTCAATTTTTCATAGATTTCAATAAATTTGTCAGCATGACGATGCGCAGAGCTTCCATACTTCCAATTTATAATCAACACCATGTTCTAGGCATGTTCTAGTATTTTAGTCATTCCCATCAGTATTTACGCCACCATTGAACTAACGTCGATGAAGATCAAACTCACTCCAGATTTTGAGTCGATTAGCTTATCTAAACTTGTGAGACTAATGTTGGCTTTATAATCTGCTTTTCTTTGAGTGAATGTCCCTTATGTCACTTCAGCATCATCCAAATCGCCAAAGTTCACATTCAGTTAGTTTGTCTTAGTCGATCCCTCTGATGAGCTGACGCCTGTCCTGTATACTCTAATGGTGCCTTCAAGTTTATTTAAATAAGCATTCTTGACGAGTAAGGCATAGGAATAGGGTTCGGGCTAAATTAAATGGAAAGTGCAATTCCAGTTTTTTGTTTGAGTTTGCTTGGCCAATAGATAATCCCATATTCCTGTGCCAGCTCCCACATGAATATACTGAATGTTATTTTACATGAAGTAGAGCAGTAATAGATACATCTGGGGATTATCTTTAACTATTGCTGTGGCTGTTTTTGAGTATATTTTATGCCGCACTTGGTCTCGGAATAAGGTAAGTCTTTGCTCTTATTTTTAATAAGTCAAAGCTGCAGGCACTTAAAATACAGCAATTTAAGTCCTTTCATCAATTTTAATTATATCTCCCTTCAGACAGTTTAGACTTATCCCGAAATGCAATAAAAACGTCACAATAAACCCTCCTATTATCATTATGATGTTGTGATGTTAAGTAGTAGCTTCGATAATAATATTAATTTAATCATTAATCAACAAAATAAGGTCTCGCTTCTGTCATATGCAACAGTTGTATATTAAAGTGTTGGATTAACTTTCATGATTAAATTTACGGAATAATAAATCGCATCAATTATCACGTATGTATAAAAATATACAGATATTTGTATATTTAATTTGTATATATTTAAATAAGAGAGTCACTAATTTATCAGATAAATATCTAGCGAAAATGCAAGGAAACTAAGGAGAATAATAAATCAAGTTTAAACAGCTTCTAAACTAATTTCTGAAAGCCCGAAGTTTAGAGGTGAGGCAATCGAAAGTCAATTAGTTCAAACTTTATAAGTTTGTATGTCGAAGGGGAGGGTATCAAGCAGTCACAAACCAAAACACGAATGAATGGAAGAAAATTGCGGAATAGCTTTAATATAAGGATCCGATTGCATTGAAGAAATATTATTATAAATATTTGTTTGGTTATGAGCGGAAAAACTATTTCGGTTGTGAGGATGATGACGAAGAGCCGCATATTCTGATTGGAATGCCACGCAAAATTCAAAAGACCTAATCAAAGGAACTGAAGCCACGAATTTAATAAAATGCCACTTTATTCAACGAAATTTTCAAATCTTTCGAATCTCTCTCAAAACCTGAACCACAGTTTTATTTACATAAAAACAAACTTAATCAGACCAAAATATAAACAAAGCGAATAGTGTTAGGGCTTGAGCCATTTGCAACTCCTAAAGCTCAAACTTACTCACTAAATACTCTGATACTCTATAGTGCCAACCCACAATTCCCTTTCTTTTTAGAAAACAACGAAAAACTTTTCAGATCATTGTCATCTTATTTGATTTCAATTTTCCCCCCTTCAAACTAATTCGAAAAGTAATGCTTGCGAACTGTAATCGCGATCTTCAGAAACTTCACAACATATTCAATAAATCTAAAGTATATTCTGGGCACTTCGATTTTCGATTTGTTTGTTAAAATTTATAACACGCGAATGGACTCCTAATGTTCGAGAAACATTATCGATATTATGACTGGGCTTGTGAAAGTAGGCTATAACAGTGGCACAATTATCTCCGAGATTGAGGAGTGTCTCTTCAATGACAGATTCTAGGAAATCGAGGCTTCAGTGGAATTGCTGAGAAGTTTAGTTGAAGAGAGGGATGAAGGGGTGCTCAAAACAATTAAATTACGGATTAACGCCTTTACTCGAGTTTTAAGTAGCACCGATGTCTCCAACGAAACGAAATAGCAAATGCTATAAATCCTGGCATTGGTCTCCGATATGAGTGCTGACGCCCGAGTCGCATTTTCAAGAAACACCAAACTGTTGGGCATTTTAATCGGCATTTTGCAGTATATGAGAAATCAAGAAAAACTCAGTCAATTTGCAGCCCTTACTTTAAGCAATATATCGACTGCCCCTGACGCTCGAGAGTACTTAGGCTACTTTGAAAGCGAACTCATCCAAATAGGATTCACCGATGACTCGCTTGCAGGCATTGTGGCAAACATCTTGGCCGATGTCGCGAACAACTGATCAATCGATATCCGTTTGTATCTAATTAGTTGGTTTATCATAAGATTTATATAATCTATGACCCTGAAATAATGATCTCTAAATATTCATGAAGTAATTAAGTTAAGTAAACATGAAGTATGGCTCAACATTTTGACTCTTTCGATCCTCCTGCAATCATTCCTCTGCTAATAAGTAATCTTCCTGCAGGCTTTATATTTCTGATGCTGCATCTTCTATTTCCCCTCGTGTGAGCCCCTCCTACAAAAGCAAATGCAAGTGAGTTTTTTGTTAATGAACTCGAGAGAAGTTGGCGTGGATTTAATTAAAGAGTTGCTTGATTGAGGTTCGGTTTGATAAAGTGAAAACTGATTTTTCTGATCTCCCGAGCTGATCATCACTGAAGTATTGGCGAGCATGATAGTGAAGACCAACATTACATCCAGCAGGAAGCCAGTCCACGAAGTTCAAAACAGACTTTTTAGTTTTTAGGTTACTGTATGCCACGCCAATATTCTTTGGAACGATCCCTACTCCTGTATACCAAATTGAACAAGTCATTAACTTACCCTTCTCAGGATCACACCCGATTAGCTGTGTTTATTGCTTAAAGCAGCTTTCTGTCAAATCACTCAGAGATAACTATGATCCTAATTATATAGTTTATTTGTCTACAATCGGAGCATACGCAGCAGTAACAAAATTGATTCTTTTGTGAGGGATCAAATTCGAGTACATTTCATTCATTGTTGAATTTAGGCTGCTTTAAACTCTTATTGAAATTGTAGCTTATGAAATCATATGCGCGATTAATTGATTTATCTGAGTATAGGTTGGTGATTATGTTTTTAAGTTATTACTATAGAATTGTCTGACGACACTATTGTCAATTGGAATACATATATCGAAATGCTCCATTGCTTTAGAAGTTCCGAGAGCGACATTATAAGGTGATAAGGCATTTTAAGATTGTGAGGGGGAAGAATAGATAGGAAACCCAGTTTTTAGTTTATTTGAGTAGTCATCCCCAATTCTTTATAGTATCAAAGAACTTAGCCCTGATCCTGTCCCTCCATCAACCGCATTATAAAATAGAAATCCCTCGAGAGAATCGCACTGTTCAGCAATCTTACGAATACAGTTCAAACCATCCTAAATGATATTTTCTCCTAAAGTGCGATAGGCCCTCCCGAAATTGCTCCCTGTTTTCTGCTGACTCGACAAAAACATGCTGGTCTGATAAAGATTGCGAGAGTCTTCTGTAAGAATTGAGTCGATTGCTGTTTGATCAAAGCCAATGAAAAGAGCTCGAGGTGAGTATTGCTTATGAGGCGACTCCTGATAGCATTTCGTGAAAGTTCTATCAGTCAATAGAGCCCATTTATCTTCGGGTATTGTTCCATCCTGTTTAATTCCATGTTCCAAACAGAAGAGTTTCCAGCAAGAATTTCCCACTTCTATTCCAGCTTGGCCAACATGGATCGAGATAATTTACTTCATTATTATAATAGGCCTGTTTCGAATACTCAAAGAGATACCGCAATTACAATCAATCAGAAAATATTCTTACATTATTACACTATTCACTTGAGTTTAAATATTAGGAATATTCGCAAAATGAACAGCCAAAATGAAATTCATTGATTGATTCTCCCATTATGACTATTCATTGTATTTGGTCTGTGTGGGAGTAAAAAGTTGAGCTTATGCTCAAATATTAGGAATTTTTTTGATACGGATTGTAACAGTCCTTTCCATCGAGAAATCAATGGGCCAGACATCAATGCCCGGATTGGGGATTCTCATTCCATTCCATATTTTTCGCCTGTCTATGCTGAAACCCTCAAAGGCTTGTGGCTAATAGTTATAGCTTTCAGGGAAATTAATTTTGCACGCCAGGAGAGTTCCCTTGATTTAAAAACACTTTAATTTGCTTTTAATTAGGATTACTATTGTTGCTGCCTCGTCACTGGCTCAGGCCCACATAAGTTGGGCAAAGAGGGCACCAGCTTGGCATCGATTTATTTGCGATCCAGACATGTTAGTGTTGGTATCGCCATAGTTTGTCTTAACAAATATTGTCCTTTGCCTATTTTCCACGTTCCTTCCGCTTTCATCGATTTAAAGTCGCCAAAGAGTTAGTTTGTGCGACCAAACATTTTGAATTTATATATGATATTATTAATTTATATGAATCAGATAATCATCCACTCATGACACACAATCAGTCAGATTCATTCAGGATATTAGCAGTCTAATGAGCTAATCGGTCCCTCCTTCCTTTTTCTCTTGTAGACTGCCCTTCTCCATCATCACCTGATCAGCTAACCTGCGTTTTCGGACATGCATTTTCTCGATCCTTTCTTCAATCGAGTCTTTCATGATAAACCTGTAAACATTCACAGCCTTGTCCTGCCCCATTCGATGCACTCTGCCAATTGCTTGATCTTAATGGGAGGGATTCCACCATGGATCACAGATCATGACATTATTGGCGAATGCCAGATTTAATCCAGTGCCTCCAGCCTTGATGGACACGATCAGAAACTGACAGAATTTATCATTCCGAAATTCCTCAATGATCTTCTGTCGTTTCTGGACAGGAACATCACCCTTAATCACCCCAAACTATATTTAGTTTACCCTGAGTTTCGACGATATTAGCTGAATTATTTCCATCCATTGAGTGAATATCACGCATTTTTCTTTTCGTTCGTGAATTTATTAGATTACTTTGAATATTGCGTCAAGTTTCGAACTTGAAGATGCGTTTTTTATTTCGATTGGAATATAATCATTTTGGATATCGTATTTTTTAATGTAGGATTTATCTGTGATGACTGCTCGACATATCGGACATGAGGACTTTTTGGACAGAGAGCTAAGTAAGCAGGGCTCACAAAAGTAATGGCCGCATTGAGTAAGCACTGCATTTAATTAGGTCGGCATTTCGAGGCAAATTATGCAGTTCGACTTAGCTTCAATCATTTCATTGACTGCCTCTTCTCTAAAATTCTTGGTGAGCGATTTGCTTTATAGAAATTTATGAAGCATTCCTTCGATATCTTTTTCTCCAATGACTTCTGCATCCCGATCGAAAATCAGGGCAGGATGACAACAAAACTGCCTCAACTTGGAAATGATCTGGAAAACATGCGCATAATTTCGAGTCTAATTAGCCGTATTTTTAAAGAATGCTCTCACTCCTGTTTCCAGTTTCTTATAAACTCTTTCCTGTGCCGCAGTAAATGACGGCCTTATTACCATTTATCTTTTTTACTTTAATACGATGATCGCTTATCCATTCTGTGAAGTTGAAGCTTTGGTCCTTCTCAAAACAATCGGCCTGAGCACTGTTTGTATAATATGTAATTTTGCCTGAGTACACTCTGAATTTTTGATATACTGATTCCACCAATATTCTTAACTGAAAATCTAAATCCTGAGAAACTTAAAAATAGCGAATAAATCTTGTTCAGAGTTTTGAATGAGAGTTCCTGTTAAGCACCAAGAATACAGACTTTTTAATTTCATAACTCCATTGAACATTAAAGTTTTCGTGCCTTTGATATTATGAGCCTCGTCAAGAATCACTCTTTTGAAATCGTAGTCGAATAAGTATTTTGTGTTTGGGTCGTTTTTTTATGCGTAAGATTTATATTAGTTTCCTAAGGTTGCGTATGTGATGAGTATAATTTGGTATTGAAATAAGTCGACTTTTCTCTTTTACTTCGCGTTTGAATGGAATTCGTAGACTTTTACATTTGGGCCACAATGTAACAGAATTTAGCTCTTCCATTGCAAGAGCACTGAAACTGGGACGACAATTAGGTTAAGGCCTTCGAACTGCTAGTCAGCCAATAAAGACAAAGTCATCACTGTCTTACCTAAGCCCATTTAATCTGCCAAAATGCCTCCTTTGACGCTTTTCCATTCATAAAATTGCTTGGTGAATTCCCCTGTGAGATAGTTTACATAAAACTTTTAACCTTCGATTAGTTCCACTTCTTCCCAAAAAGGGCTGAGTTTCCTTTCAAAATCAAACTATTAAGTTTATTGAATGTATTTGGCTTCGAACAACTCCCCAACTGTTATTTTGCCCTCTCGAAATTTCATCCATTGTAGAGCTTGTCCTTGGTAAGGCTTCAGTGTGGCAATTAAGTTGGGAGGGTTCGAGTGTTGATGAAAATGCTTGTTTTCAGTTTCAAATTTCTACATCAAGTCTTAGTTCATTCTCATTAACGCATTTTCGTCATTGTTTTATCGCCATTATTCGTTATTGCTTTATTGAGCGTTGAACATATCCGCACCTATTTCGTGCATCAGCTTTTTACTATTTTATAGAATCATTTTCCGAATAGTTTAATCTTGTTCGCACCCATTTCGTTTATTTTGTTTAAGCGTTTCCATTTGGTATTTATCTTTGAGCATCTCTTCAATTTTTTCCCCCAGACATATTTTTCAAGATTGGAGACATGCTCATAGTACTTGTATTCTTCTGTGCTCCGAATACAGAAATGGGTCATCCCCAAAACCTGAAAGGTTTTCTTCCATTTCCTAATTTTATACTGTATCAAGTCGGAATGGCTTTTGTGTTGGGTGATCATCCCTATGGTTTTTTGACGATATGCCCTCATCATGAAATTCATTCGAGGAGGCGGTCTCACAAAGCTACGATTGAGTACTCGAACATTCGATTTCTCCATTAAGTACATAAGCAACCCTCGAATAACTTTCTCATTATGTACTTCGGATTACATCTCATTCAAACGGTACCTCAGATCCCGATATTAATTCGACTCCTTATTCATTTTCTGGATCACTAAGCTCCATTGATCGATATCTCTCACTTTTTTTGAATAGCTGGGCGTCAACTCATTGAATATTTTTGGATTTATGAAGATTTCCATGCGCACTAATATCGACTTCCTCAATCGCACATGCATATTTTGCTGCAAAGACTTTGAATCAAATCGCACATGCCTATTTTGCTGTAAAGACTTTGAATCAAATTCCTTGGCATTTTATTTTTTTGACGAAGATTTTTGTGATTATGCGTAATACCTAATAACTCCGAGTTACTTCCTGCGTTCGAGGAATGAATAAAATGCAGCAAAAATGATCGGCAATTCCACTATATCACTCGGTTTTGCTTTTGTCTTGAGTGTTAAAGACTCAACGGATGACTTGTAGAGAATTAATGCTTGATCTTTTTTAGTGGTGGTGCCAATTGCTGTTGTTCCCCAGCACATCTGACTCCCGACGTACATATAGTCCGATTATTTGTGTTTGGGCTATTGCTACTCGATGTAGTCTGTAGTCAAACTGCTGAGTTATTGCTCTTCCGGTTATTCGTCCTCGATTTCCTCCAGCTTTTTCAGTCTATTTGATTTCATTTTTATTTAATTATTAAGTCTTTTCCACGTTAAATTTAAAGTTTAAGTGCGCCAATTTAAGTGCTATTAAAACATTCACACATGAGCGTACTCTAATATCACATTAAAATTTAATAAATTGACTATATGTGTAGACACTCAAACATACTATAAATAGAGGATAAAAAGATAAGTAATATTAAGTAATGACTCATTTCTTTGCCTTGAGCACTTTATGGCTGATTGTTTGCTTCACGTCAATATCATGGGATCCTCTGATGATTTTTCTTCATACAATATTTAATAGAGAGTTTATATGATTGTAGAAGACGATATTCTCTTCTCGGGTTCAGAGCCAGCATCTCCTTCTCTGAATAATGTTCCAACCCATTCATTAACTTCTCGGACAACAAGATTGAAATATATATTTAGTTGACACAAATACTAACTGAAGCCAATAATAATAAATTGCAACGCAAAGAGGAGGCACAATCAGAGACAAATAGAGCTATTAAATTACTTTTTGCCCAAATTTATCATCAAAATTTCTTTGACTATCGACCGAACTGGCCTTTACGCGGTTCTAGATTAAAGTCTTAAAAAGTTCCATACAATCTTTTTTAATACGCTTAGCGTCTTTGCATACACTCCCCCGTAGTACCAAGTCCACTGCAGCACAGATTCCATCATGAACATCCATAGAATGAAAGGTTTCGGGTAAAAACATATTCCATTCTTATCAAAAACACGGCCGATAGTCAGTTGCTTCTTGTAATTGACACCCGTTTCCCAAATCGATAGGATAACCTGCAGGGCGAACACTAAGGATGGATCTTTTTCACAAAAGACAAGAGCAATTTTGAGGCTCATTCTCATAATCCCGCAGGCAGCCGGAATGCTGAAAGCCCTGAGATTTAATGCGATTCTTATCGAACTGGGCAAAATTCGAAGATAATGCAGATCTGTGAAATATGTGAACAGTTCAATGAATGTGCCCAGCTGGATTGCAAAAAAAACCGTTTAAAAGATAACTGGGCGCACAGTTAGTGAGAGTGCAATATCTACTATCCCTGCGAATATAAATCTCGCGTAAAAGCATAAAAGGATCACGCAAAGAGTTAACTATTAAGTTTTGTTAAACCGATGTTCAGAGATGTGCACACAGATTACTATAATGTTCAGGGTGATTGTTTTTTTTGGAAACCTAAATTCAGAGTTTACTTCGAAGAGCATAATCATGCCATACAAATATGCAAGCAATCTAAAGATAATTTAATTCGCCACAACAAAGCTCATTATGAGATTGGTTGTGGCTAAACACAATAGGAGAGTGTTGGGAGGGAAACGAGGAGTCTCCAAGTAAAATCTGTCGATCATTCAATTAGTTTTATTGTTTATAAAATTGCTTTATTTCTATAATCGCAAAGACTTGGCAACTGACTTTTAAATTTAGGAAATATTCTATAATAATAATGCTATGAATTACTTCTCGCTGTTCATGGTAATCCATTTGATTCCCATCTTCTATCTCCTCATTTGGGGAATAAACCATGGGAAGGTGGGCGAGTATATTCTCTCCTTGAAGCTGATCATTCGAAAGGCTCATAAATCTATCTCAAGAAGAATTTCACAGCAGTCAGGCTAAAGCTCGAAATTAAAATAGAAATGTAATCGCTAAAACTCGGATTTTGTTGAAAGTCTGAACACTATGTAAGGCGAGCTCTTTATCTGCGTCTCCAAATGTCGGATAGCAGAATGCCCTCCTGACAAAAAAATTGCCAAACGCAGGGTTAGCCTTGAAGGAAACCTTATACAAAATGCCTTGAAATAAATCATTGAAACTTCGCAATTATAACGCAACAGTAACTTAAAATTGACAAACAATAAAATAAAATCAGTTCATGATATTATATATGAGGACGAGTGATTACTTATGCTTATGCTGCAAAGAGGGTATCAACCATAAACATAATTATGTCTATGATGCCTATGATGCCTATGATGCCTATGATTCCATTATATAGCCCGTTATATAATAAGCCAAACATCGAAACAAATAAAATTAAAGCAATCCATATGAAAGCTATTAAAACCATTGAATTTAAATTTAATCGCGTATTGCTATGATAACCCAGAGTATTTGTCTGATGAGATTCATTGCACTAGCATATGTATTTCTCGGATATCTCAGAATATTATATGATTATATATGATTTAATTTGAATGATATCTGGAATTTTAAATATTTATGGATAGACCAAATTTCAGGGAGTCACACATGCGGACATCTTATGTGGTCAACAATGGTGTTTCGAGCACTGTGAGCCGATCCTTTATCTCAACTGCCTTAATGTCGGACTCTTTGGCGTATGGGGACGATCTCAGAAAGTAAAATACTTCTAACAGTTTTTAGATCACGAATCCAAAATTTGCCAAACTATAAAAAAACAAACCTAGGCGACAATATTCAGTTTATTGTGGTTTTTCAGACTATTTAAATTGAAAGGTTATCAAACTAAGTGGAAGTTCTGAGAGTGAAGTTGAAATAATGGGAAAGACAGTTATTCAATTCCCAAAACTATTAAGTGCAAATCAGAGAGCTGACCTAAAAATGTTTCAACTTGGAAAGGCTTCGCGAAGAATACTGCGATTAAATTGAAAAATTGACAAAAATCTGTGATACTCTCTTTCATGAAAACTAAGCGCTAAAGGGAAAACTAAATGAAATGGACTATTCGATCAAACAGAAATTTGAACTGGAAAAACAAAAAAATAACGACCTAAACCAGTAAATCGAAAAATGGAAAGCCAGATACCAAGGAGCAGAAAAAAGCAAGACAAAAGAATTGGAAGACCTCCGAAACTTAATGTAATGCCAAAGAAAGTCAATGATCGACAGAGAAATCAGGGAAATAACTATCAGGTTCCAGAATTAACGTTCCAGTCTCTAAAACTAAATTCGTAAAAATCGCGAAATGCTGGAAAACCGCAATCGAGAAATCGAATAGTTAAAACAAAAGTGCCAGAAATATTAAATATCGATTATTTAGTTGCGCAATAACTAAAATGTAATCAATGACTACGAGAATAAACTTATCCTATTGAATCAGGAGCTTTTACGACTCAATGATGTTCTTGGTAGAAAGGAAGAAGAAGTGCAAAAATATAAAGAAAGGTAATTTAGAATGAAAGAGCAACTTAAAGAACAACAAGAGTGGTAATACGAATCGAAGCAACTCAAAGTAAATCTATAAAATCGGAATAAATAGATTTAGGAATGGAGAGTGCGAGTTATGCGGCTCGAAGATGAGAATAACAAATCACGGGAGATGGTTCACTACAACCAGGAACTCACCAATAAGCTGCAAGTTAGCGGCAAGTAGATTGAGAGGCTCAACAAGGTCCTGAGAACCAAACTAGATGAAGTCGAGTAATGGAAGAATAAAGTTCAGAAAAGAGATCTATAACTTTCAAAGCTACGCAATCTTGAAGGCGAACTCGCTAATTACTAAAGCCAAATTGGCATGATTGGAGCAGAAAACGACCGTATTAACAACATTCTCAAATCTAGGCTCACTTAGATTTAAGAGTGGAGGGTAAAATATAAATAGCTGGAAGGAGTCAACAAGAACTTTGGGCACGTCTAGCAATAAAAAAGATCTCTTGAATAAAAGCTAAACATGCAAATCAGAAACTACGAAGATCTGAGCAACAGCATCCGAAAATACGAAAAGTAGCTCTCAGGGCTGAAAACTGTCGAAGGCCAAGCAAAGTAATACCAAAGACAAAATTAAGTAATGACCAAAGAGATCGAAAGACTGAATAATGTGATTAGAAACTATTCTAACTAGATTGACGATTACAGAACGAAGCAAGATAGAATCGAAAAAACGATGTCCGATTTCAGAAACACTGAAATATAAATGAAGGAACTCAACAACAAGATCAACATTCTGACTCAAGAAAAGTAGCGGCTCAACAATCTGATCAGGGCCAAAAATGATGACATTCAAAGCTTGGAAAATGAGAAGGTTGAGTTACACACTAAAATTAATCATTATCGGAACTATGAAACTAAAATATCGGAAAGTTAAGGAATTGCCAATAAGATGAAATAATAAATTGGGAGACTTCGAGGAGAACTTTAAGGCTGGCAAGGTAAAGTAAATATGACGTAAACTAAAACTCGTGAGCTTTAACACCATTTGTTCATAAATAACAGTGAAAAGTAAAAGCTGAGCAATATGCTAAAAAATAAGGGTAACTAATATGATGAGCTCCGAGGCCGATATGCCAAAATGGAAGGCTAATACCGAAGAATTAGCGAACTTGAGAATTTCCTTCAATAGCAAAATGTACCTGTTTCTCATATCCAACTAGAATCAAATTACCCAATATTTATCAGATATTGAACAAATGCAAAGAGTCATCACAAGCTCAGCTCAATAGCTTGAAAAGTAGCGACAAGTTTCTAATGAGTTCGCATTCAAAGTTATTGTGCTTAGTTGCGAATTGGAAAGGCTAAACGTAACTGGCGGAGGCAAGGCGGCAATAAACTCTCGAGAGTATCAAGAACTGCAATAAGATTACTCCCGATTGCAAACCAAGGTAGTCTCAAAGAACAATGAAATCGACATTCTGAACACTAGAATCAGCGGATTATAGCAGAAGTAGAGCATTTTATATTGTTTAGAGTCAACTAAATTATTAAGCAGTTTAATCAACTGCTGGCAGAGGTTCAGAAGAGCGAGCAGTAAACTCTCGTGCTTGTCAAGAAGATCGATGAATACCAAGACTATGCAAAGAGGATTCATATTCTTGGGGCCTAAATCGACCGGCTGCAGGCGGAAAACAAGGCCTATGATGAAGATGCTCGAAGAATCAGACTGAAGTTTGCAAATGGACTCGATCAAGAGAAAAAACAGTAAGATGTCAACTTCATGCTGGTTCTCATGGCCTTGTAAATTTAAAATTTACGGGCTCGGCTCGACCAGCGCGAGGTCAACATAGACGAAATGAGGAAGTCTATACTGGATCCCGTCAGAAGAATATGATCAAATTATTTGCTACACAATAGAATAAAATGCATAGTAATATAAATTCAATAAGTTACATATTAAATGCGAGTGTCTGTCACAGGGGTTGGGGTTGGGGTTGGGGTTGGGGTTGGGGTTGGGGTTGGGGTTGGGGTTGGGGTTGGGGTTGGGGTTGGGGTTGGGGTTGGGGTTGGGGTTGGGGTTGGGA